>NC_080378.1:42809020-43085533 GCF_014773155.1 Arachis stenosperma | reverse complement strand
AACCCTTTGAAAGACTTAACCGTTTAAGGGAAAAGATCATGGCAAGCACAAGCTTTAACAACAACAACACTAGTGAAGGTAACTCAACCGCTAGACCTCCTCTTTTTAGCGGAACAAATTACTCTTATTGGAAAAATAAGATGAGAATTTGGATCCGTTCTCAAGATGTGAGAATTTGGAAAGTGATTGAGAATGGAAATCACATTCCAACAAAGACAACAAGCGCTAAAGAAGGAGAAGTCTCCGTCTCAAGCAAGTACCGAAAGGAGAAGATGAATATAGTGACGATGATTGGAAGAAAGTGGCAATGAATGATAAAGCCATCAACTTCATTCATTGTGCACTTAACAAGCATGATTATATGAAGATCTCTACATGTGAAACCGCTAAAGAGATTTGGGATAAACTCCAAATCACTTACGAAGGAGCCGACCACGTTAAAAAATCAAAGGTACTTATGTTGGTCATGAATGGGAAAATTTTAAAATGAAAGATGAAGAGAGCATTGAAGAAGCTCTTGAAAGACTCTCCAAGATCTTCAACAATCTAAGCATGCTTGGCACAAAATACATGATAAACAAATTGTGACCAAGGTGCTTACAAGCCTTACACCAAAATGGAACTCCAAAGTGAACGCCATTGTGGAAGGAAGGCTCTATGATCAACTTACATTTGATCAACTACGAGGTAATCTTCTCACCTATGAAATGACTATGCTAAATAGACAAAAAGGTGAAGAAAGCAAGAAGAAAAGTCTCGCCCTTAAAACAACATCACTACAAGAAGAGAGTGATGATATGAAGAAGAAGGAGATGAAGAATTTGCACTCTTATTAAAAGATTCAATAAGTTTGCAATGAAGAAAAACTTCAAGAGCAAAACAAAGGTACCAAAATGCTATGAGTGTGGAGAAGTTGGACACATCAAACCCAATTGTCCAAAACTTCAAAAGGAGGACAAAAACAAGAAATTTAAGAAGAAGGAGAAAGCATACATATCATGGGAGAACGAGGATGAATCCGACTCCGATGACGACGAGGTTGCAAATCTTTGCTTAATGGCAAGCGAAGAAAAGGTTAGTGATGACAACTCCACTTCTTTTAATTTACAAGATGAATATGATGCCTTACTTGAGGTGTACACAAAACTTACCCAAGATTATTCTCTCCTAAAGAAAAAGAATATGGATCTTTTAAAACAAAATGAGATGTTGAAAAATGAGAATATCAATCTTGGAAAAGATAAGTGTAGCACAAGTAGTGATCCATACAAATCTTGTAAAATGCATGAAAATGAAATTACAAATCTTAAGAACACTTTAGCTAAGTTCAATGAATCTTCAAAGAACTTAGATAAAATGTTGAAAAACCAAAAGCATGTTCATAATAAGGAAGGTTTAGGTTTTGAAAAAGGAAAATTTAAAAATACTAAAACTCCTATTAGGCAACCGCAAGCCCAAAAGGCAAGCATGCCTAAAAGGAATGAAGCCTTTAAACATCCTCCTCAACATGCTTCATTTAGAAATTATAATCACAATGCATATAGATCAAAAGATGTTGCATTTAGGAAACAACCTAGGCAACCATTTAGAAACATGCATAGGATGCATAATCCAAATGTCATATGTCATTATTGTAATAAAGTAGGTCATATAGCACCCGTATGCTTTACTAGAATTAAACATATAAACTTTCATAGTCAAGATACGAGATGGGCACCTTATGGGCATTATGCTCATACTAACCATAAGGACCCAAATTCACTTGGGTACCTAAATCCCAATTTTAATTGTTTTGTAGGTACGTGTTGGAGCTAAGGATACAAATTGGTATGTTGATAGTGGATGCTCCAAACACATGACCGGCGATGAATCAAAGTTCACCGCAATAGAGCCTACAAACGGAGGAAACGTGATCTATGGAGACAACAACACCGGCAAAGTAATCGGCGTTGGAAAAGTTGGTAAAAATTCTTCTACCTCCATAGATAATGTTATACTTGTCAAAGGTCTCAAACATAATCTCATTAGTGTTAGCCAACTTTGTGACAAAGGAAACTTAGTCTTTGATTCAAAATGTTGTTTGATAAAAAGGCAAGACACTAATGAAATTGTGCTAATTGGGCACCGTGTTGACAATGTATACATGATTAATCTAAATGAAGTTTCCTCAAATGATGTGAATGCCTTGTTAGTAAAAATGATGAAACTTGGTTATGGCATCGTAGAGTAGCTCATGCTAACATGGACCATCTTAGCAAATTGGTCTCTAAAGAGTTAGTAATTGGCTTACCAAAGCTACGTTTTGAAAAAGACGTCCTTTGCGACGCATGTCAAAAGGGAAAACAAGTAAAGGCCTCTTTTAAATCCAAAAACATTGTTTCAACAACAAGGCCATTACAACTTTTGCACATGGATTTATTTGGTCCTTCTAGGACTATGAGCTTTGGTGGCAATTACTATGCTTTAGTTATTGTTGATGATTACTCTCGATTTACATGGACCTTGTTCCTAGCAAACAAGAGTGATGCATTTCGAGCATTCAAAGATTAGCCAAAGTTATTCAAAATGAAAAGAATTTGCATATATCATCTATTAGAAGTGATCATGGTGGAGAATTTGAAAACAATCTTTTTGAAACTTTTGTGAAGAAAATGGCATTGAGCATAATTTTTCCTCTCCTAGAACACCACAACAAAATGGTGTGGTTGAAAGGAAAAATCGTCATTTAGAAGAAATGGCGAGAACTATGCTCAATGAGGCTAATATTCCTAAGTACTTTTGGGCGGATGCGGTTAGTACCGCGTGTTTGTTATGAATAGGATTATCATTCGACCTATTCTTAAGAAAACACCGTACGAATTGTACAAAGGAAGAAAGCCAAATATTTCCCACCTTCACGTCTTTGGTTGTAAATGCTTTATTCTAAATAATGGAAAAGATAACTTAGGCAAATTTGATGCTAAGGCTGATGAAGGAATCTCTTAGGCTACTCTTTAACTAGCAAAGCTTTTAGAGTATATAATAAACGCATCATGACTATGGAAGAAAGTATTCATGTCGCTTTTGATGAAACTAACCGTTGTTGTGCTAGAAAAGATTTTGATGAAAATGTAGAAAACTTTGATTCACTAAATTTGAATGGTGAAGACAAAGAAAAAGATTTAAATGAAGCCTCTACAAGCTCAACAAGGATAGTGTTCAAGTTGAAGAAATTGAACCATCACAAGCACAAATAAATGCACTTCCAAAGGATTGGCGTACTTCAAAGGATCATCCTCTAGACAACGTCATTGGTGATGTTTCGAAAGGGGTAACAACTCGATCCACTTTAGAAATTTATTTGCATATAGTGCTTTTGTTTCTCAAATGAACCATCTACCATTGAGTCCGCAATTGATGATGAACATTGGGCTATGGCAATGCAAGAGGAGCTTAACCAATTCAAACGAAATGACGTTTGGGAATTGGTGCCTAAACCAAGTAATCAAACAATTGTAGGAACAAAATGGGTTTTTAGAAATAAACTCGATGAAAATGGTACAATTGTTAGAAACAAAGCTAGATTAGTAGCCAAAGGTTATAATCTAGAGGAAGGCATTGATTATGACGAAACTTATGCTCCCGTAGCTAGATTAGAAGCAATTAGGATGTTACTTGCTTTTGCATCCTCTTATAACTTCAAACTTTATCAAATGGATGTTAAGAGTGCCTTTCTTAATGGTTTCATTCAAGAAGAAGTATATGTTGAACAACCTCCCGGTTTTGAGGATTATGAAAATCCTAATCATGTTTTTAAACTCAAGAAAGCTCTTTATGGTCTTAAACAAGCTCCAAGAGCTTGGTATGAACGTTTGAGCAAGTTTTAATAGAAAATGGTTTTAGAAGAGGGAAGGTTGATACAACTTATTTATCTTGATTGAAAACAAAAATATCCTTTTGGTACAAGTTTACGTCGATGACATAATATTTGGTTCAACTAACGAATCACTTTGCAAGTTTTTCTCAAACCTCATGCAAAGTGAATTTGAAATGTTCATGATGGGCGAACTCAACTTCTTCCTTGGTCTTCAAATCAAACAAGGAAAAGAAGGAACTTTCGTTAGCCAAACCAAATATTGCAAGGAACTGCTCAAAAGATTTGGAATGGACAATGCTAAGGCAATGGACACACCAATGAGCACTACTTGCTACCTTGACAAAGATGAACAAGGTAAAAGCATAGATGTAAAGAAGTATAGAGGCATGATAGGATCATTACTTTATCTAACGGCAAGTAGGCCAGATATCATGTTTAGTGTATGCATGTGTGCGAGATACCAAGCTAATCCTAAGGAATCTCACTTAAGTGCGGTGAAAAGGATTATGAAGTATCTCATAGGAACATTAAATGTTGGATTGTGGTATCCGAAAGGATCCACTTGTGATTTGATTGGTTATTCCGATTCGATTTTGCCGGTTGCAAATTGGATAGGAAAAGCACTAGCGGCACTTGTCACTTGCTAGGAAACTCTCTTGTTTCATGGCATAGTAAGAAACAAGTAAGTGTAGCCTTGTCTACCGCCGAAGCCGAGTATGTAGCCGCCGGTAGTTGTTGCGCCCAAATTTTATGGATGAAACAACAACTTGTGGACTATGGACTCATGCTTGATCAAATTCCTATCAAATGTGATAATACTAGTGCAATAAATTTAACCAAGAATCCGGTTCAACATTCAAGAACCAAGCATATTGAGATTAGACATCACTTCATAAGAGACCATGTTGAAAAGGGTGATGTGGTTATTGAATTTGTCGAAACTAGTAAACAACTAGCGGACATCTTCACTAAACCTTTATGTAAAGAAAGTTTTTTTAACATCCGAAATGAACTTGGTATCTTGGATTCTAATCTAATATGATTTGTTTGAATTCATTGTATTTATATTGCTATTTTTGTATCTCTTACTAACTTAAGCATTGGAGATATCCAATTAGCCATTGTTTTGTAGGTTTATGAGTTGATGAATGAGTGATTAATCTTGAGGTAGATTGAGGAATTTGAAGATTATAAACAATGGAGGATCAACAAATTGAAGTTTATAATGGTTTAAGTGAGTATATACATGATGGAACTCAAAGGATTGAAGAAAGAACCACCAAAGGATGAAAATTTGGTGATTTTGGGCAAAATGATGCATGTTGCATCGATGCAACCAAGCTTTGCATCGATGCAAAGCACAACGTGCTATGTGCATCGATGCAAAGCCTATTGCATCGATGCAAACACGACCAAATTGCACAAAAACACGTGAATTTGGCATTTTTGAGCAACAAAACCCCACTTTTTCATCATCTTCAACCTCACAACTCATATCCCCACATTCAAACCTCCATAACCTCCAAAACAAGCTCACATATAGCTTCATACAACTCACAAAACTTAGATACCCACTACAAACAAATTACATATTTGAAGTCCCACATTCTCCTCTACAAAACCCATAAAACAAAATCATCCACAATGCCTAGAATCAAGAGAACCATCAAGAAGTCAAAAGGCTCTTCAAGTGTGGTTCCACCTCCAAATGATCATCCTTTGGCAAGGTACTTTGCTTCTAATGAAGATCTTCAATTCTATGAGGCAAGGCTCGCCGGAAGAAAGGAAATTCCTCCGAGGTATTTGGGTCCAACCCTTCTTGTCATTCATAAGTTTGATACTCTTAAGGCTATTCTAGTTCATCAAGGCCTCATGGATTTTGTTCAAATTAAGAGTAAATATTATCCGGATTTAGTTGCCATAGCCTATAGTACACTCATGATTGAGATTGATGAGGAAGATGAATCAAATTTCACATTATTCTTCAAGATAGGAAGAAAGGATTATAGGCTAGATGGTGATGAGTTAGCCACCATTTGGGAGTTGCCAAATCAAGGTGACTTGTTTCAAGGTGGTAAAACCCAATTGATGAATGGGGTTATTCAAAGGACAATGCCATGCATTTGTTCAACCTTGTACAAGGAGCTCACTCCAAAATTAGTTGCAATTCAATGAGTGCGGAACATAGAACTTTGTTATATCTAGTCACCTATGTATTGCAACCTAGAATATCCGGGCATGCGAATGTAAATGATGAAGATTTGATTGTCATGTGGGCTATGATGAATGGGATTAAGATTAATTGGCCATACTTTATAGTACAACATATGATTAGGCTCAAGATGAAGGATAGGAATGGTGGATTAGGCTTCCTTTGCCTATGGTCTAAAGTCTTTGATTATGTTGGTATTGATGTATCAAATGAGATTGCCAAGGAAGTACCACCTCAATCTTGTATCAACACTCATATTCTCAACAAAATAGGAAGAAGAAATGTTGATGAACAAGGTCCTCAAGAGCAAGCTCCTCCAGAAGCACCTCAAGCTCAAGAACCACCCTCCTTGGTTGATGTAATGAGAGAATTACAATCCATCAACCAAAACATCCAAAGGATTGAAGTAGAGCATGGTAGGCAACTTGAAGCACTTAATCGTTGTGTGTCTCGTGTAGATCATCGCACGAGTCGCTTGGATCGTCGTATTGATGACTTATATGAGCATTTCGGCATCCACCTACCGTATGAAGAGGATAATGATGATGATGAAGACCAAGATTGATTGTCTCCTCTTCATCAAGTCACTTTTTATTGCTTTATGTTTATTTGATTATATGAATTGTTAAACTAACTCCTAGTAAGCTAAGGATTTCTATTATGGTTAAATACTTTGATATTTCCTTCATAATTTGTTTAATGATTAATGCTGGTATGCTTATTTGGTGAATAACTCAAAATAGGCTTGGTACCCCTATTTTAAGTTAATGTGCATGCCTTGATATATTTCACTTCTTTAGGGGGAATTATGCATGCTTGTTATATAAAAAAGAGGAAATCAAATCTTTTCGAAAGGGGGAATATCTCATCCTTGAGATTAATAGAGAAATTGAACTTAAAAAAAAATTCATTGTTTATGCATGCTTCTATGACACATTTCAAACTCCTTTCTTTTTGATAATGTCAAAAGGGGGAAGAAAAGTTTGAGGATATTTGAAGTTTTGAACTTTTGAAAAAGAAGAAGTTTGAGGATTTGAAAAGAAGAAATAAGTTTGCGAAACAATGATTTCAAAAAGACTTCCGCTAAACAAAAACTTTGATATCTAAATCGTTTTCTTTGATAAACGCCCTTTAAGGGAACAAATGCACATATTTAGGGGGAACTCCTGCAAATTTTTTGTGAAGTCTTCTCCAAAGCTTTCTATAAAACAAAGTGCATTAGTGTTGCTTTCAAAATCATTTATAAATGCATATCCTCAAAATTGGTTTGTCATTATCAAAAAGGGGGAAATTGTAAATCATGTTGCTTGTATGCGAAGTTTGTATTCGTAGGTTTTGATGAATGACAAACCAACAAACGACATGAAAGACAAACCAACAAACAACTTGAATGAACAAGCATGTTAAAAGATCAACCAACATTCAACGTTGAGGAATGAAGAGTTGAAAGCAACACAACAACAACAAGAACTCAAGTCCACAACATTTGAAGACAAGTATAGTGTCTTAGGACTTAGGTAACTTCTGTTAAGAACCAATTGCTAAATCTCTCAACACACACTCACAAAATGTTTTGATGCACATCTTGCAATTCGATGCTAGCCAAATGGTTTAAAACTTGTTTTCAAAGGTACAAAAGCATAGGAATTGACTCCAACAAGTTTGAGATCAATCCTAAGTATTTTGAAGTGATTTTAAGCCATTCTTTAAGGTTTGCATCGATGCACACTCATCTTGCATCGATGCAAAGCATGCGACGACTTGTTGCATCGATGCAAAGATGTTTGCATCGATGCAACCTAGCTGAAAATTCAAATTTCAGCTTCAAAGACACATTTGCATCGATGCAAAGTGTTATGCATCGATGCAAATGATTCAAAAACATAAAAAACGGCTAGTTTTGACAAAAAGGCTCCATCCCATTAATCCCCAACGTTTCTAAGGTTTGGGGAGTCTATAAATAGATGGATCGAAGCCTTATTTCATATACTTGAGTATTTGCAAACTATCTTGTTCATATTCTTTCATTCTACACATTTTTAAGGTGTTATAATACACAATTTGAGAGAGCAATATCAATTGGTTCAATAGTGCTAAACTTGTAATCATACACTCTTCTAGAGAGTACTCATTTCGTCTCTACAATTCTTTGAGAATTGTTTTCTTGTACACTTTGTAAATTGGAGTGTGATCTCCAAGGTTGAGTCAAGTGTTATAAGCACTATAGTCAGTGAGGATACCAAAGAGGTATACTAAGTACTCAAGGCAAATCTTAGAGAAGGTATCTCTAAGTGGAGTGGTTTAGTATACGAGTGGTGATCATATACCGTGAGGTGTTAGAAACTAAGGACTCGGATTGTAAAAGGTTTTGCGCGAGCACCTTGAAGCTTGGCAATAGTGGAACTTCTCAATAGCGATTGAGAAAGAAAGTGGACGTAGGACAAGGATTGTGCCAAACCACTCTAAATAGCGTTTGCATCTCTCCAAACTCATCTCTTCAATATTATTGTCTTTTACCTTTGAGCAAATAAATTGTGATCGAAAAGTAGCTTCGTAAGTACTTAAGGAATAGCTTAAGTCCGATTGGTGAAAAGCTTGATCAATTTATTTGAGTTGGTGTCTATTGGAAAGTAAAAGCTCCTTATAAATGCTTAGCAATTGAGTTAAGCTCTTGGAAAAATACTAGTACAATAACACTTTTGTATATTGTCTTTAACTTTCGCAAAAAGATTCATTGTTGTTGCAATACTCAATTCACCCCCCCCCCCTCTTGAGTAATTGTGCATAGGTTCTACACTTTCTTCTATTGCTCGAGGATGAGCAATATTTTAAGTTTGGTGTGGTAAAAGCATAAGCTTTTGTTTTTCCGTTACATCAATGGCACCTAAGGCCGGAAAATCCTCTAGAAAAGGAAAAGGGAAGACAAAAGCTTCCACCTCCGAGTCATGGGAGATGGAAAGATTCATCTCCAAGAGCCATCAAGACCACTTCTATGATGTTGTGGCAAAGAAGAAGGTGATCCCTGAGGTCCATTTCAAGCTCAAGAAAAATGAGTATCCGGAGATCCGACATGAAATCCGAAAAAGAGGTTGGGAAGTCCTAACCAACCCATGCAACAAGTCAGAATCTTAATGGTTCAAAAGTTCTATGCCAATGCATGGATCACTAGGAACCATGATCAAAGTATGAACCCGAGTCCAAAGAATTATCTCACAATGGTTCGGGGGAAATACTTAGATTTTAGTCCGGAGAATGTGAGATTCGCATTCCACTTGCCCATGATGCAAGGAGATGAACGCCCCTACACTAGAAGGGTCAACTTTAATCAAAGGTTGGACCAAGTCCTAATGGACATATGTGTGGAAGGAGCTCAATGGAAGAGAGACTCCAAAGGCAAGCCAGTCCAACTAAGAAGACTGGACCTCAAGCCTGTGGCTAGAGGATGGTTGGAGTTCATTCAACGCTCCATCATCCCCACTAGCAACCGATCTGAAGTTACTGTGGATCGGGCCATCATGATTCACAGCATCATGATTGGAGAGGAAGTAGAAGTTCATGAGGTCATCTCCAATGAAATCTACAAAATAGTCGAAAAGCCCTCCACCATGGCAATGCTAGCTTTTCCTCACCTTATTTGCCATCTATGTTACTCAGCTGGAGTTATCATAGAAGGAGACATCTCCATTGAAGAGGATAAGCCCATCACCAAGAAGAGGATGGAGCAAGTAAGAGAGACCCTCCACGGTTCTCAAGAGATGCATGAGGAAGCTCATCATCAAGAAATCCCTGAGATGCCTCAAGGGATGCACTTTCCTCCCAACAATTATTGGGAACAACTCACACTTCCTTAGAAGATTTAAGCCACAATGTGGAACAATTAAGGGTGGAACATCATGAGCACTCCATCATTCTCCATGAAATAAGAGAAGATCAAAGAGCAATGAGGGAGGAGCAACAAAGGCAAGGAAGGGACATAGAAGAGCTTAAGGACATTGTTGGTCCTTCAAGAAGAAGACGCCACTAAGGTGGATTCATTCCTTGTTCTTATTTCTTCCTGTTTTTCGGTTTTATGTTGTATGTTTATCTATGTTTTGTGTCTCTACTTCATGATCATTAGTAGTTAGTAACTATGTCTTAAAGTTATGAATAATTCCATGAATCCTTCACCTCTCTTAAATAAATTATGTTTTAATTCAAAAGAACACGATGTACATGAATTTCGAATTTATCCTTGAATTTAGTTTAATTATATTGATGTGGTGACAATACTTTTGGTTTTCTGAATGAATGCTTGAACAGTGCATATTTTTTATCTTTTTGTTTATGAATGTTAAAACTGTTGGCTCTTGAAAGAATGATGAAAAAAGAGAAATGTTATTGATGATCTGAAAAATCATGGAAATTGATTCTTGAAGCAAGAAAAAGCAGTGAAAAAGCAAAAAGCTGGCGAAAAAAAAAGAAAAAAAATGGCGAAAAAAAAAGAGAGAAAGAAAAAAGCAAACAGAAAAAGGCAATAGCCCTTAAAACAAAAGGCAAGGGTAAAAAGGATCCAAGGCTTCGAGCATCAATGGATAGGAGGGCCCAAGGAAATAAAATCCAGGCCTAAGCGGCTAAATCAAGCTGTCCCTAATCATGTGCTTGTGTCATGAAGATCCAAGTGAAAAGCTTGAGACTGAGTGGTTAAAGTCGTGATCCAAGGCAAAAAGAGTGTGCTTAAGAGCTCTGGACACCTCTAACTGGGGACTCTAGCAAAGCTGAGTCCCAATCTGAAAAGGTTCACCCAGTTATGTGTCTGTGGCATTTATGTATCCGGTGGTAATACTGGAAAACAAAATGCTTAGGGCCACGGCCAAGACTCATAAGTAGCTGTGTTCAAGAATCAACATGCTTAACTAGGAAAGTCAATAACACTATCCAAAATTCTAAGTTCCTAAGAGAAGCCAATCATTCTAAATTTCAAAGGAAAAAGTGAGATGCCAAAACTATTCAGAAGCAAAAAGCTACAAGTCCCGCTCATCAAAGTAGAATTAATATTCATTGATATTTTGAAATTCACAGTATATTCTCTTCTTTTTTTTCCTAATTGGTTTTTAGTTGCTTGGGGACAAGCAACAATTTAAGTTTGGTGTTGTGATGAGCGGATAATTATACGCTTTTTGGCATTATTTTTAGGTAGTTTTTAGTAAGTTCAAGCTACTTTTAGGGATGTTTTCATTAGTTTTTATGTTAAATTCACATTTCTGGACTTTACTATGAGTTTGTATGTTTTTCTGTAATTTCAAGTAATTTCTGGCTGAAATTGAGGGACTTGAGCAAAACTCTGAAAAAGGCTGACAAAAGGACTGCTGATGCTGTTGGAATCTGACCTCCCTGCACTCGAAATGGATTTTCTGGAGCTACAGAACTCCAAATGGCACGCTCTCAACGGCGATGGAACGTAGACATCCAGAGCTTTCCAGCAATATATAATAATTCATACTTTATTCGGAAATTGACGACATAACTTGGCGTTGAACACCAAGTACATGCTGCTGTCTGGAGTTAAACGCCAGAAAACACGTCATGATCCGGAGTTGAACGCCCAAAAACGTTATAACTTGGAGTTCAACTCCAAGAGAAGCCTCAGCTCGTGGATAGATCAAGTTCAGCCCAAGCATACACTAAGTGGGCCCCGGAAGTGGATTTATGCATCAATTACTTACTCATGTAAACCCTAGTAGCTAGTCTAGTATAAATAGGATAATTTACTATTGTATTAGACATCATTTGACAGTTTAATCTTTTGATAGTTTAATCTTTTGATCATTCGGTCTTTGATCATTCGGTCTTTTGATCATTCAGGGGGGTTGGCCATTCGGCCATGCCTGAACCTTTCACTTATGTATTTTCAACGGTGGAGTTTCTACACACCATAGATTAAGGGTGTGGAGCTCTACTGTACCTCAAGTTTCAATACAATCACTATTACTTTCTATTCAATTCTCTTTTATTCTTATTCCAAGATATACGTTGCACAATACTTTGATGAATGTGATGATCCATGACACTCATCATCATTCTCACCTATGAACGCGCGTGACTGACAACCACTTTCGTTCTACCTTAGGCCGGGCGCATATCTCTTAGATTCCCCAACAGAATCTCTGTGGTATAAGCTAGATAGATGGCGACATTCATGGGGATCCGAAAAGTCTAACCTTGTCTATGGTATTCCGAGTAGGATCCCGGGAATCTGGAAAGTCTAACCTTGTCTGTGGTATTCCGAGTAGGATTCCGGTATTGAATGACTGTGACGAGCTTCAAACTCCTGAAAGCTGGGCATGATGACAAATGCAAAAGAATCAATGGATTCTATTCCAACCTGATTGAGAACCGACAGATGATTAGCCGTGCTGTGACAGAGCATTTGGACCATTTTCACTGAGAGGATGGGATGTAGCTATCAACAAGGGTGATGCCTCCAGACGATTAGCCGTGCAGTGACTGCGCATAGGACCATTTTCCCGAGAGGATTAAAAGTAGCAATTGATGATGGTGATGCCCTACATACAGCTTGCCATGGAAAGGAGTAAGAAGGATTGGATGACAGCAATAAGAAAGTAGAGATTCGAAAGGATTCTAGCATCTCCACACGCCTATCTGAAATTCCCACTATTGATTTACATAAGTATTTCTATCCCTTTTTATTTTCTATTTATTATTAATTTTCAAAACCCATAACCATTTAATCTGCCTAACTGAGATTTACAAGGTGACCATAGCTTGCTTCATACCAACAATCTCTGTGGGATCGACCCTTACTCACGTAAGGTATTACTTGGATGACCCAGTACACTTGCTGGTTAAGTTGAACGGAGTTGTGTCCATACATAGCCAAGAGCCATAATAATGATTCCATACAATAACAAAGAGTACTACATTGATGTGATCACAATTTCGTCCACCAGTGAAATCTTATACTAATCAAGGATTCACTTAATTAGCTCACTTAGCCTTATATATATATATCCCTACCTTTACCTCAGCCCCATTACAATCCTGAAAAGACCTCATGATGTTTGCATTAGTATACTAAATATTTGTTGATTGGTTAGATGAAGAACAAAGTTTTAGAAAGCATGATTTTAAAAGAGTAGAGAGAGTGACCTAGAAACTTGAGAGATTTGAACGCATACACTACCAGTGAGGGTTCAGTGCTTAATTCTATGTTCCCTACTTTCATGAGCTATCTTCTTACAAGTTTACTTGTCTTTATTTTATATGATTTGAATTAGTGAAATCTGATTTATGTTTGTCTTGGAGAACTTATTTATTTTTAACCAAGTAGGTAGAAATATTTTTGCATGTAGTTGCATTCATATAGATAGGTTGCATTTCATACATCCTACCATTCTTCTTCATCTTTATAGTTTCTCTTGAGCTTAGCATGAGGACATGCTGTTGTTTAAGTGTGGGGAGGTTGATAAACCACTATTTTATGGTTTATCTTGTGCTTAATTGAGTGGATTTTATCAACTCTTTACCCACTTATTCATACTATTTGCATGGTTTTACATTTGCCTTCCTGCTTATGTGCTTTCATTGAAAACAAGCTTCTTTGGCCTTAAGTTCCCTATGTTTAATCCTCTCTTATTACCATTAGATGCCTTGATATGTGTGTTAAGTGTTTTCAGATATTATAGGACAGGAATGGCTCAGAGGATGGAAAGGAAGAATGCAAAAATGGAAGGAATACAAGAAGTTGGAGAAACTGCTAAGCTGTCCAGCCTGACCTCTTCGCACTCAAACGGCTATAACTTTAGCTACAGAGGTCCAAACGACGCGTTTCTAGTTGCGTTGGAACTAACGTCTGGGGCTTCGATTTGATATATAATATGCCATAGTTGCCCTGACGCTAGGCGACGCGAACGCGCGATCCACGCGGACGCGTCGCATCTGCGAACTTCAATCTGCGCGGCCGCGTGGGCGACGCCTCTGCGTCACTTGCCCGCGACCTGAACGTACTAGAATACGCAAGGGGCGATTTCTGGGCTATTTTTGACCCAGTTTTTGACCCAGAAAATACAGATTAGAGGCTATAAAGTGGGGGAATGCATCCATTCATCATCATGCTCTCATAATTCACGATTTTAGGATTAGATGTAGTTTTTAGAGAGAGAGGTTCTCTCCTCTCTCTTAGGATTTAGGATTTTAGGATTTCTATTAGTTTAATTTAATTCATCTTTATTCCAGGTTCTATATTCCTTCAATATTTATTTTCTACTTTTATTTACTCTAATACTTTTATTTATATTTGATTTATGTTACCCAATTGGTTTATGAACCTTTCATGTTATGACTTGAATTTATTTTTAGACGTAGTTTGATTGCTTTATTTACATGAATGCTTTTATTTAATTTAGATATTTTCCCTTTTGGCTTTGGTGATTAATGGTGATTCTTGAGTTATCAAACTCATTGTTGATTGAAAATTGGAATTCTTCAAGAATTGATTCAAGATCCAATAACTCTAACTTTTCCCAAGGAAAGACTGGGACTTGAGAATTCAAATTAATTCATCCACTTAACGTACCTTCATAGTTAGAGGTTAACAAAATGGGAGAGAAAATCCAATTCTCATCACAATTGATAAGGATAACTAGGATAGGACTTCCAGTTCTTATACCTTGCCAAGAGATTTTATTATTGTTAATTTATTTACTTGTCATTTAAATATACCTGTACCCATTGCCCAAACATCAAAACCCGATTTACAATCTTCATAACCAATGATAAGAACATACCTCCTGCAATTCCATGAGAAGACGACCCGAGGTTCAAATACTCGGTATCAATTTTAAAGGGGTTTATTACTTGTGACAACCAAAATGTTTGTATGAAGGGATTTCTGTTGGTTTAGAATCTATATCTACAACGCGATTATTTTTATAAAATTTTTTACTAGAAAAAATCCTAACGTCAGGAAGGGAGTTCTTCAAATTGATGCTCTGAATACCATATTGGCTCAGAACAAAATGTTGACTCAGAAAGTCAACATGATTTCCCAAAGTCTGAATGGATGGCAAAATGCATCCAACAGTACTGAAGAGGCATCTTCTGAAGAAAAAGCTTATGATCTTGATAACCCTGCAATAGCAAAGGTAAATTACTTAGGTGAACCTTATGGAAACACCTACAATTCATCATGAAGAAATTATCCAAATTTCTCATGGAAGGATCAACAAAAGCCTCAACAAGGCTTTAGTAATGGTAGACGAACTAGGCTCAGCAATAGCAAGCCTTTTCCATCATCTTCTCAGCAACAGACAGAGAATCCTGAGCACAGCACTTCTAATTTAGCTAATCTAGTCTCTGGTCTGTCTAAGGCAACTTTAAGTTTCATGAGTGAAACAAGATCCTCCATTAGAAATTTGGAGGCACAAGTAGGCTAGCTGAGTAAGAAAGTTACTGAAACCCCTCCTAGTACTCTCCCAAGCAATACAGAAGAGAATCCAAAGAGAGAGTGCAAGGCCATTGATATACTCAACATGGCCAAATGCAAGAAGGAGGGAAAAGATGCGAATCCCAATGAGAAAGATCTCATGGGACGTCTCTCAAGCAGGAAGGAGTTCCCCATTGAGGATCCAAAGGAATCTGAGTCTCATATAGAGACCATAGAGATTCTATTAAATCTCCTTCTGCCATTCATGAACTCTGAAGACTATTCTTCCTCTGAAGAGGATGAAGATGTAACTGGAGAGCAAGTTGCTCAATATCTAGGAGCTATCATGAAACTGAATGCCAAGTTATTTGGTTATGAGACTTGGGAAGGTGAACCTCCCTTGCTCATTGGTGAACTAGATACATGGGTTCAGCAAACTTTACCTCAAAAGAAACAAGATCCTGGTAAATTCTTAATACCCTGTGGTGCACGAAATTGCAATCACACTTTTGCAATCCCGCACAACTAACCAGCAAGTGCACTGGGTCGTCCAAGTAATACCTTGCGTGAGCAAGGGTCGATCCCACGGAGATTGTCGGCTTGAAGCAAGCTATGGTTATCTTGTAAATCTTAGTCAGGATATCAGAAATTATCAGGATTGATTGTAAAAGCAAACGAACATGAAATGGTTACTTGTATTGCAGTAATGGAGAATAGGTTGGGGTTTTGGAGATGCTCCATCTTCTGAATCTCTGCTTTCCTACTGTCTTCTTCATCAAACACGCAGGTCCTTCCATGGCAAGCTGTATGTAGGGTTTCACGTTGTCAGTGGCTACCTCCCATCTCTCAGTGAAAATGTCCTATGCTCTGTCACAGCATATGATGATTCTCCTAGTTAGTATGATGATTCTTGAACACAGCTACTTTATGAGTCTTGGCCGTGGCCCAAAGCACTCTGTCTTCCAGTATTACCACGGATACATGCATGCCACAGACACATAATTGGGTAAACCTTTTCAGATTGTGACTCAGCTTTGCTAAAGTCCCCAATTAGAGGTGTCCAGGGTTCTTAAGCACACTCTTTTTGCCTTGGATCACAACTTTATTCCTTTCTTTTTCTTTCTTTTTCTTTTTCTCCCTTCTCCCCTTTTTTTTCGTTTATTTTCCTCTTTTCTCTTTTTTTTTCACTGCTTTTTCTTGCTTCAAGAATCATTTTGATGATTTTTCAGATCCTCAATAACAGTTCTCCTTTTCTATCATTCTTTCAAGAGCCAACAATTTTAACATTCTTAAGGCAACAAATTCAAGAGACATATGCACTGTTCAAGCATTCATTCAGAAAACAAAAAGTATTGTCACCACATCAAACTAATTCAACTAGTTTCAAGGATAAATTTCAAAATCCTGTACTTCTTGTTCTTTTGTGATTAAAGCATTTTTCATTTAAGAGAGGTGATGGATTCATAGGACATTCATAACTTTAAGGCATAAATTTTATTAATTATGAATTAAGAACAAGACTCAAATATAGATATAAGATGAGACTAAAAATTATAAAAATAGAAAACAAAACAAAACAAAAAGAACGAAAAAAATAGGCTCCTAATGATAGAGGTTTTCACAGAGTTAGGACACAACAACCTTGATTTTGAGAAGTGGATGCTCCCTCAACTTGAGAGGAGAGCTTTTGGCGTTTCATCTCTTGGAGTTCACGCCCCTGCTTCTCTTGTTCCTTCAGCAATTTGCAGAGCATGCAGTTCTTTGCTGTTCTTCCTTCAGTGCTCCATAGTTTCTTGCAACTTGGTGATAGATGCTTCTAGGCTGGCCCAGTAGCCAATTTCAGGAAATTCAGGGAGAAACTCCTGCGCCCTCCTTTTGATAGAGTTGTCTTGCATTTGTCCTTCCATTGACTTCTTAGAGATTGGGTGTTCAATGGGTATGAATTCATCTACTCCCATCTTCACCACAGCCTCTTTACAAAGCAAGGAGATCAAGCTTGGGTAAGCCAATTTGGCTTCAGTGGAATTCTTATTTGCAATTGTGTAGATCTCACAAGCAATCACATGATGAACCTCCACTTCTCTTCCAAGCATGATGCAATGAATCATCACTGCTCTCTTGATGGTGACCTCAGAACGGTTGCTAGTGGATAGTATGGAGCGCCCAATAAAGTCTAGCCAACCTCTTGCAATTGGTTTGAGGTCTCTCCTCTTGAGTTGGTTTGGGACACCCTTAGAATTGGTTATCCATTTAGTTCCAGGGAGGCATATGTCCTCTAGAACTTGATCCAACCCTTTATCTGCTCTCACCATCCTCCTATTAAAGGATTCAGGATCATCTTGCAGTTGAGGTAATTGAAGATTTCTCTTATTTTGTCCAGATGAAAGTACATAACTTTCCCTCTGACCATGGTTCTGTAGGTATGGTAAGCAGTTCCAGTCATCTCTGCTTATCTGTTAGCCACAGATTTGAGTAAAATTCCTGAACCATGTTCCTTCCAACCTTTATCTCAGGATTGGTTAGAACTTCCCATCCTCTGTTTCGAATTTGCTCTTGGATCCCCGGATATTCATCTTCTTCAGATCAAACTTCACTTCCGGGATCACTGACCTCAGACCCATTATCTTGTGATAATGGTCTTCATGTTCTTTGGTTAAGAACTTCTCTTGGTTCCAAAGATTCTTTGGATTATTCTCTTTCTTTCCTCTTAAATTGATTTGTTTTCCTTTAGGAGCCATGATCTTGATGAATCTTGGCTTAGTGATCACGGAAAAGCACACCAAACTTAGAGGTTTGCTTGTCCTCAAGCAAAAGAAAGGAGAGAAGAAAGAGAGAGGAAGAGAAAATTCGAATGGTGTGGTGGAATGAGGGGGACAAACGTGTATTTATAAGGTGGAGGGGAGATTTCGAAAAGAAAAGAAAAATTTGAAAGGAGGTTTGAGGAGATATGGAAAGAATTTGAGAGAAAGGTGGTTTTTTTTGAACAATATTTGGAATTGATTTGAAATAGATTTGAAGAATGGTTTGATTTTGAAGATTGAAAGTGAATGATGAATGGTTGAAGTGTGATTTTGTAGAGAAAAGTATGGGTAAGAAAAGGAAAGTTTGAAAAAAATTTGGTTTGAAAACAAAATTGTGGTCCCCACCTTTCTGGCGTTAAACGCCCAGAATGGCACCCATTCTGGCGTTTAACGCCCATTGATGCCCCTTTTGGGCGTTTAACGCCCAGCCAGGTGCCCTGGCTGGCGTTAAACGCCAGAATTCCTTTATCACTGGGCGTTTTTCCAAAACGCCCAGGATGCTGCACACCTGGCGTTAAACGCCCAGAATGGTGCCCATTCTGGCGTTTAATGCCCAAAATGGCACCATTCCTGGCATTAAACGCCCAAAATGCCCCTTACTGGCGTTTTTTCGCCAGTAAGCTCATTTTCTCTGCTTTTTGAGCTGAATCCTTCTGTAACTCTGTGAATTCCTTCATTTTTGACTTGCCTCTGTAAGAACAAATCATATAACCTCCTAATGACGGGTTGCCTCCCAGCAAGCGCTTCTTTACTGTCTTTAGCTGGACTTTCACTGAGAATCATTCAAGTCTCAGTTTTGAGCATTCCTGCTCAAAATTGCCTTCAAGATAATGCTTGATTCTCTGTCCATAACAATGAACTTTTTGTCAGAATCAATATCCTGAAGCTCAACATATCATATGGTGAAACTCCTGTATCAATACGGACCCCTCCACCGGGATTTGAGTTTTCCTGGAAACAACTTGAGCTAGAGTTGAAGAGCAGAACTTTTTGTCCTGGCTCAAAGACTCTGGTTGACAACTTTTTGTGCCATTTCTTTGCCTTTTCCTTATAAATTTTTGCATTTTCAAAGGCATTGAGTCTAAACTCCTCTAGCTCATTTAGCTGGAGCAGTCTCTTTTCACCAGCTAACTGTGCATCCATGTTTAGGAATCTGGTTGCCCAGTAGGCTTTATGTTCCAGTTCCACGGGCAGATGACAGGCCTTCCCATACACCAGTTGGTATGGAGAGGTTCCTATAGGAGTCTTGAATGCTGTTCTGTATGCCCACAGAGCATCATCCAAGCTCTTTGCCCAATCCTTTCTCCGGGCTATCACAGTCCGTTCTAGGATTCGTTTTAGCTCTCTGTTAGAGACTTCAGCTTGCTCATTTGTCTGTGGATGATACGGAGTTGCCACTTTATGGCTGATTCCATATCTAACCATAGCAGAGTATAGCTGTCTATTGCAGAAATGAGTGCCCCCATCACTGATTAGTACTCTGGGAACACCAAACCTGCTGAAGATGTATTTCTGGAGGAATTTTAGCACGGTTTTGGTATCATTAGTGGGTGTAGCAATTGCTTCTACCCACTTAGATACGTAGTCCACTGCCACCAGAATGTAAGTGTTTGAGTATGATGGTGGGAATGGACCCATGAAGTCAATTCCCCATACATCAAACAATTCTATCTCTAATATCCCTTGTTGAGGCATGGCATATCCGTGAGGCAAGTTACCAGCTCTTTGGCAACTGTCACAGTTACGCACAAACTCTCGGGAATCTTTATAGAGAGTAGGCCAGTAGAAGCCACATTGGAGGACTTTAGCGGCTGTTCGCTCACTTCCAAAATGCCCTCCATACTGTGATCCATGGCAATGCCATAGGATCTTTTGTGCTTCTTCTCTGGGTACACATCTGCGGATTACTCCGTCTGCACATCTCTTAAAGAGATATGGTTCATCCCAGAGGTAGTACTTGGCATCTGAAATTAATTTCTTTCTTTGCACCTTGCTGTACTCCTGGGGTATGAACCTCACAGCTTTATAATTTGCAATATCTGCAAACCAAGGAGCTTCCTGGATGGCAAAGAGTTGCTCATCTGGGAAAGTCTCAGAGATCTCAGTAAAAGGGAGGGACGCCCCAGCTACTGGTTCTATTCGGGACAGATGATCAGCTACTTGGTTCTCTGTCCCTTTTCTGTCTCTTATTTCTATATCAAACTCTTGCAGAAGCAACACCCATCTTATTAGCCTGGGTTTTGAATCCTGCTTTGTGAGTAAGTATTTAAGAGCAGCATGGTCAGTGTACACAATCACTTTGGATCCTACTAGATAGGATCTAAACTTGTCAATGGCATAGACCACTGCAAGTAATTCTTTTTCTGTGGTTGTGTAATTCTTCTGTGCATCATTTAGAACACGGCTAGCATAATAAATGACATGCAGAAGTTTGTTATGCCTCTGTCCCAACACTGCACCAATGGCATGATCACTGGCATCACACATTAATTCAAATGGCAACGTCCAATCTGGTGCAGAGATGACTGGTGCTGTGACCAGCTTAGCTTTCAGGGTCTCAAATGCCTGCAGACACTGTGTTTCAAACACAAATGGTGTGTCAGCAGCTAGCAGGTTACTTAAAGGTTTTGCAATTATCGAAAAATCCTTTATATACCTTCTGTAGAATCCTGCATGCCCCAGAAAGCTTCTGATTGCCTTAACATTGGCAGGTGGTGGTAATTTTTCAATTACCTCTACCTTTTCCTTATCCACCTCTATTCCCTTGCTTGAAATTTTGTGCCCAAGGACAATTCCCTCAGTACCCATAAAGTGACATTTCTCCCAGTTTAAAACCAGGTTAGTCTCTTGGCACCTTTTCAGGACAAGTGCTAGGTGATTAAGACAAGAGCTGAATGAGTCTCCATATACTGAAAAGTCGTCCATGAAGACTTCCAGAAATTTCTCTACCATATCTGAGAAGATAGAGAGCATGCACCTCTGAAAGGTTGCAGGTGCATTGCACAGACCAAAAGGCATCCTCCTATAGGCAAACACGCCAGAAGGGCAAGTGAATGCTGTTTTCTCTTGGTCCTGAGGATCTACTGCAATTTGGTTGTAGCCTGAATAGCCATCCAAAAAGCAGTAATAATCATGCCCAGCTAGTCTTTCTAGCATTTGGTCTATGAATGGTAAAGGAAAATGATCCTTTCTGGTGGCTGTATTGAGTCTTCTGTAGTCAATACACATACGCCACCCTGTGACTGTTCTTGTAGGAACCAGTTCATTTTTTTCATTATGAACCACTGTCATGCCTCCCTTTTTGGGGACAACTTGGACAGGGCTCACCCAGGGGCTATCAGAAATAGGATAAATAATCCCAGCCTCTAGTAATTTAGTGACCTCTTTCTGCACCACCTCCTTCATGGCTGGATTTAGCCTCCTCTGTGGTTGGACCACTGGTTTGGCATTATCCTCCAACAGGATCTTGTGCATGCATCTAGCTGGGCTAATGCCTTTCAGATCACTTATGGACCACCCAAGAGCTGTCTTGTGTGTCCTTAGCACTTGAATCAGTGCTTCCTCTTCCTGTGAATTTAAAGCAGAGCTTATAATCACTGGAAAAGTTTCACCCCCTCCCAGAAATGCATATTTCAGGGATGGTGGTAGTGGTTTGAGTTCAGGTTTGGGAGGTTTATCCTCCTCCTGAGGAATTTTCGAAAATTCCTTTGCTTCCTCTAGTTCTTCTTGATCAGGTTGAGCATCTTTGAAGATGTCCTCAAGCTCTGATTCTAGGCTTTCAGCCATATTGATCTCTTCTACCAGAGAGTCAATAATGTCAGCGCCCATGCAGTCATTTGGAGTGTCTGGGTGCTGCATGGCTTTTACAGCATTCAACTTGAACTCATCTTCATTGACTCTTAGGGTCACTTCCCCTTTTTGTACATCAATGAGAGTCCGTCCAGTTGCTAGGAATGGTCTTCCTAGAATGAGAGTTGCACTCTCGTGCTCCTCCATTTCCAGCACCAAAAGTCAGTTGGAAAGGTGAATGGCCCAACCTTGACAATCATATCCTCTATTATGCCTGATGGATGTTTAATGGAGCCATCAGCAAGTTGGAGGTATATCCTGGTTGGTTTGACTTCTCCAGTCAACCCAAGCTTTCTGATAGTGGATGCAGGTATTAGATTGATGCTTGCTCCAAGATTACATGTCTTGGTGCAAGCGCCTTCTAATGTGCATGGTATCAGAAAGCTTCCAGGATCTTGAAGCTTTTCTGGTAAGCTTTTCAAGAATGACGCACTGCATTCTTCAGTGAGAAACACTTTTTCAGTTTCTCTCCAATCCTTCTTATGACTTAAGATTTCCTTCATGAACTTAGCATAAGAAGGTATTTGCTCAAGTGCCTCTGCAAACGGAATCTTTATTTCAAGAGTCCTTAGATAGTCTGCAAAGCGGGCAAATTGCTTATCCTGTTCCGCTTTGCGGAGTTTTTAAGGATAAGGCATCTTGGCTTGATATTCTTCAACCTTAGA
This sequence comes from Arachis stenosperma, assembly GCF_014773155.1. Taxonomy (NCBI): domain Eukaryota; kingdom Viridiplantae; phylum Streptophyta; class Magnoliopsida; order Fabales; family Fabaceae; genus Arachis; species Arachis stenosperma. The sequence continues at coordinate 43,062,729 of NC_080378.1, read as the reverse complement.
GGGACTACTGTCAGCACTCTCAGGTGTCTGATCTTCCCTTGGCGTTTGAACGCCAGGAATGGGTGAAGATTGGGCGTTAAACGCCAACTTCTCTCCCTTTTCTGGCGTTTGAACGCCAGAACTGGGCAAGGAATGGGCGTTTAACGCCAGCTTTCCTTCCCTTTCTGGCGTTTGAACGCCAATAACATTCCTCTCTGGGCTCTTACTGTCCTCAGAGGGATTTTTGAACAGTGATTGGTTATCCTCTGTCAATTGTTCCCTGTTTGGCTTTTTGCTCTTTTGAGCAGTGGTATTCAGTGTCTTCCCACTCCTCAGTTTGACTGCTTGACTCCTCTGTTATGTTTAGATATTTGCTGTTTTGCTTGATTCAATTGCAGTTCTATGTTCTTGTTAGCAACTTTAGTTTCATAGAGCATCTCTTTAAATTCTGCTAACTGTTCTGTCATCAGGAGCAATTGTTGATTAAGCTCAATCATCTGTTCTTGAGGATTAGGGTCAGTGACTACTGTCATGACTTCCTCATCTGGAGAGAACTCATTGCTGGAATACAAATATTGGTTTCTAGCAACAGTGTCTATAAGCTCTTGAGCTTCTTCAATTGTCTCTCATGTGTATAGATCCACCAGCTGAGTGGTCTAAAGACATCTGAGCTTTTCTGTAAGCCCATAGTAGAGATGTCTAACTGTACCCATTCTGAAAACATTTCAGAGGGACATTTCCTTAGCATACCTCTATACCTCTCCAGGCATTGTAAAGGGATTCATTATCCTCTTGTTTAAAGCCTGGATGTCCAGCCTTAGCTGTGTCATCCTCTTTGGAGGTAAAAATGATTCAGAATTTGTCTGATAACTGTTCCATGTCTTTATGCTTGCTGTAGGTTGGTTATTCAACCACCTTTTAGCTTGATCTTTTACAGCAAATGGAAACAGTAATAGTCTGTAGACATCCTGATCCACCTCTTTATCATGTACTGTGTCAGCAATTTGTAAGAACTGTGCCAGAAACTCAGTAGGTTCTTCCTGTGGAAGACCGGAATACTGGCAATTTTTGCACTATGATAATAAGTTGAGGATTTAGCTCAAAGCTGCTTGCTTTGATGGGAGTGTACAGATGCTACTCCATATGCAGCTATAATGGGGTTAGCATATGACCCCAGAGTCCTTTTGGACTGATCAGTCCCCCTTAGGTCCATAACGGACAAAGGGAAATGATGATGATTGCAAACAGATAAATTTTGTTTTTTTTTTTGTTTTTTGAGTTAACGAAAAAATGAATAAACAAAGAAAATTAAATAAAATTCGAAAATCAAAAAAAATAGATCAAAGCAAATTGAGAACTGAATCAATTAAGTAATTAAAAAGATTTTGAAATAGCAATTAAAAAGATATGATTGAAAAATGTTTATGAAAAAGATTTGATTTTTGAAAGAGGAAAGAAAAACACAAAAACACCAAACTTAAAATTTTTAGAAAATCAAACACTAATTTTTCGAAAATTTTAAGGGAAAAACACAAAGAGGACACCAAACTTAGAACTTTTACGGATCAAAAGGGACTACGGACATGCAAAATCGAAAATTAAAAAAAGCAAAAGCATGCAATTGACACCAACTTAGAATATGAACTAGACCAACTAAAAGACTCTAAACCAATTAAAACAAAACAGTCCTAATCTAAGCAACAAGATAAGCCGTCAGTTGTCCAAACTCGAACAATCCCCGGCAACGGCGCCAAAAACTTGGTGCACGAAATTGCAATCACACTTTTGCAATCCCGCACAACTAACCAGCAAGTGCACTGGGTCGTCCAAGTAATACCTTGCGTGAGCAAGGGTCGATCCCACGGAGATTGTCGGCTTGAAGCAAGCTATGGTTATCTTGTAAATCTTAGTCAGGATATCAGAAATTATCAGGATTGATTGTAAAAAGCAAACGAACATGAAATGGTTACTTGTATTGCAGTAATGGAGAATAGGTTGGGGTTTTGGAGATGCTCCATCTTCTGAATCTCTGCTTTCCTACTGTCTTCTTCATCAAACACGCAAGGCTCCTTCCATGGCAAGCTGTATGTAGGGTTTCACCATTGTCAGTGGCTACCTCCCATCCTCTCAGTGAAAATGTTCCTATGCTCTGTCACAGCATATGGTTAATCAGCTGTCGGTTCTCGGTCAGGCCGGAATAGAATCCAGTGATTCTTTTGCGTCTGTCACTAACGCACCGCCTGCTAGGAGTTTGAAGCACGTCACAGTCATTCAATCATTGAATCCTACTCAGAATATCACAGACAAGGTTTAGACCTTCCGGATTCTCTTGAATGCCGCCATCAGTTCTAGCTTATACCACGAAGATTCTGGTTAAGGAATCCAAGAGATATCTACTCAATCTAAGGTAGAACGGAGGTGGTTGTCAGGCACACGTTCATAGTTGAGAATATGATGAGTGTCATGGATCATCACATTCATCCGGGTTAAGAACAAGTGATATCTTAGAATGGAAGCAAGCATGATTGAATAAGAAACAGTAGTAATTGCATTAATCCATCAAGACACAGCAGAGCTCCTCACCCCCAACCATGGGGTTTAGAGACTCATACTGTGGAAGGTACACAAAGAAACGTGTAAAGTGTCATGAGGTACAGATACAATGTCAAAAGATCCTATTAATAGTAAACTAGTAACCTAGGGTGTACAGAAATGAGTAAATGACAGAAAAATCCACTTCCGGGCCCACTAGGTGTGTGCTTGGGCTAAGCATTGAAGCTTTCAAGTGTAGAGACCTTTTCTGGAGTTAAACGCCAGCTTTCATGCCAGTTTGGGCGTTTAACTCCAAGTTTTATGCCAGTTCCAGCGTTAAACGCTGGAAATTCTGAGGCTGAATTGCCACGCCGGTTTGGGCCATCAAATCTTGGGCAAAGTATAGACTATTATACATTGCTGGAAAGCCCAGGATGTCTACTTTCCAATGCCGTTGAGAGCGCGCCAATTGGGCTTCTGTAGCTCCAGAAAATCCACTTCGAATGCAGGGAGGTCAGAATCCAACAGCATCTGCAGTCCTTTTCAGTCTCTGAATCAGATTTTTGCTCAGGACCCTCAATTTCAGCCAGAAAATACCTGAAATCACAGAAAAATACACAAACTCATAGTAAAGTCCAGAAAAGTGAATTTTAACTAAAAACTAATAAAAATATACTAAAAACTAACTAAATCATACTAAAAACATACTAAAAACAATGCCAAAAAGGGTACAAATTATCCGCTCATCAACAACTAACCAGCAAGTGCACTGGGTCGTCCAAGTAATAAACCTTATGCGAGTAAGGGTTGATCCCACAGAGATTGTTGGTATGAAGCAAGCTATGGTCACCTTGTAAATCTTAGTCAGGCAGACTCAAATGGGTATAGTGATATACGAATAAAGCATAAAGATAAAGATAGAGGTACTTATGTAATTCATTGGTAGGAACTTCAGATAAGCGTATGAAGATGCCTTCCCTTCCGTCTCTCTACTTTCCTACTGTCTTCATCCAATCCTTCTTACTCCTTTCCATGGCAAGCTTATGCAAGGGTTTCACCGTTGTCAGTGGCTACCTCCCATCCTCTCAGTGAAAACGTTCCTATGCTCTGTCACAGCATAGGCTAATCAGCTGTCGGTTCTCGGTCAGGCCGGAATAGAATCCAGTGATTCTTTTGTGTCTGTCACTAACGCCCCGCCTGCTAGGAGTTTGAAGCACGTCACAGTCATTCAATCATTGAATCCTACTCAGAATACCACAGACAAGGTTAGACCTTCCGGATTCTCTTGAATGCCGCCATCAGTTCTCGCCTATACACGAAGACTCTGATCTCACGGAATGGCTGGCTCGTTTGTCAGGCGAGCACTCGGTTGTCAGGCGATCAACCATGCATCGTGTATCAGGAATCCAAGAGATATTCACTAGAGCCTTGGTTGCTTGTAGAACAGAAGTGGTTGTCAGTCACTTTGTTCATAAGTGAGAATGATGATGAGTGTCACGGATCATCACATTCATCAAGTTGAAGAACAAGTGATATCTTGGACAAAGAACAAGCGGAATTGAATAGAAAACAATAGTAATTGCATTAATACTCGAGGTACAGCAGAGCTCCACACCTTAATCTATGGTGTGTAGAAACTCCACCGTTGAAAATACATAAGAACAAGGTCTAGGCATGGCCGAATGGCCAGCCTCCCAATGATCTAAGATAGCATAAAATGAAGATAGCTACCCAGATATATCAATACAATAGTAAAAGGTCCTACTTATAGAAAACTAGTAGCCTAGGGTGTACAGAGATGAGTAAATGACATAAAAATCCACTTTCGGGCCCACTTGGTGTGTGCTTGGGCTGAGCAATGAAGCAATTTCGTGTAGAGACTCTTCTTGGAGTTAAACGCCAGCTTTTATGCCAGTTTGGGCGTTTAACTCCCATTTTGGTGCCAGTTCCGGCGTTTAACGCTGGAATTCCTGAGGGTGACTTTGAACGCCGGTTTGGGCCATCAAATCTTGGGCAAAGTATGGACTATCATATATTTCTGGAAAGCCCAGGATGTCTACTTTCCAACGCCGTTGAGAGCGCGCCAATTGGGCTTCTGTAGCTCCAGAAAGTCCACTTCGAGTGCAGGGAGGTCAGAATCCAACAGCATCTGCAGTCCTTTTCAGTCTCTGAATCAGATTTTTGCTCAGGTCCCTCAATTTCAGCCAGAAAATACCTGAAATCACAGAAAAACACACAAACTCATAGTAAAGTCCAGAAAAGTGAATTTTAACTAAAAACTAATAAAAATATACTAAAAACTAACTAGATCATACTAAAAACATACTAAAAACAATGCCAAAAAGCGTACAAATTATCTGCTCATCAACGACCCAGTGCACTTGCTGGTTAGTTGTGCGAAGTTGTGTTTATGCCATGGTATTGAGCACCAAGTTTTTGGATTCATTACCGGGGATTATTTGAGTTGTGAAAAATAGTGATCACAATTTCGCATACCAAGCTCCTCACCCCCAACAATGGAGTTTAGAGACTCATGCCGTCAAAGTGTATAAAATTCAGATCTTAAAATGTCATGAGATACAAAATAAGTCTTTAAAAGTTGTTTAAATAGTAAACTAGTAACCTAGGTTTACAGAATATGAGTAAACTAAGATAATTGGTGCAGAAATCCACTTCTGGGGCTCACTTGGTGTGTGCTGGGGCCGAGACTTAAGCCTCTCACGTGCTTGGGCTGTTTCTGGAGTTGAACGCCAGGTTGTAACGTGTTTTGGGCATTGAACTCCAACTTGTAATCTGTTTCTGGCGCTGGACGCCAGACTGCAACATGGAACTGGCGTTGAACGCCAGTTTACGTCATTTATCTTCGCGCAAAGTATGGACTATTATATATTGCGGGAAAGCCCTGGATGTCTACTTTCCAACCCAATTGAGAGTGCGTCAATTGGACTCCTGTAGCTCCAAAAAGTCCATTTCGAGTGCAGTGAGGTCAAGATCCAACAACATCAGCAGTCCTTTTTCAGCCTAACTCAGATTTTTGCTCAGCTTCCTCAATTTCAGCCAGAAAATACCTGAAATCACAGAAAAACACACAAACTCATAGTAAAGTCCAGAAATATGATTTTTGCCTAAAAACTAATAATATTTTACTAAATACTAATTAAAACATACTAAAATATACATGAAATTACCCCCAAAAAGCGTATAAAATATCCGCTCATCAAGGCCTAAATTTCAAAACTCTAATTTTCATGTTAGTCTCATTTTAACAAACTGGTCTCGAATTTTGAGAGAAAAATTATATTAATATAATATTTATATATTATTATTTTATTCAGAATATTATATTATTATCTCCTTTGTTGTGATTAATGTTGATCTATGTGTAGTAATATAATAACCGAGGTAGAAATCTACTAGTAAAGGATAATATCGGCATTCTTAGATGAACTTAGCTTTGCTAATGTATCATCATAAGTCTTTAATTCTTATGATTATCCTGTTACTAGTGTCATTTACACTAAGTAACTTATGTTTATCTATTAATGGTGTAATTACTTAAATTCTAATACATCTAGCTTTAGTAATTATCCTTTCTTAAGATATTTTTGCACCCAACTTTAGGATAATCTCTATCCTAAGCCATGGCTCCCTAAGCTCCACCATTATCAGCATTTTAGCTTTCAAAACAAGTTAAAAACTCATGAGAGAAACCAAGAGAACTTCCTTGGATACCTGAGCTTCAACCTCCGTTCTTTCTCAAGCTAAAACCTCTATCAAAAATCAAATCCAACCAAAGTGATCACCTTTTCCTCCTTTTCATTTCTATGCCAACTTTGATGGAGTAGATGATGCACGAAAACTTATCTCTCAACAAATTTCCCTTCGGTAAGAATACTGAATTATCGTCAAGTAAAAACTCACAATAGAGTGAGGTCAAATCCCACAGGGATTGATTGGTCAAGCAACCTTAGTTGGAAGAGTATGCTAGTTGAGCTAAATAGAGTATAGTTTGAGAATTGCAGAAAATTAAATGGCGGAAAAGTAAATAGCAGAAAATAAAGTGGAGAATCTTAAATGGGGAATCAGGGAGATGAACATGGAAATAAATGGCAGAAAATAAAGAGAATGGGTAAGATCAAAAATGGGGAATTCATTGGGCTCAGGAGATGTTGCATTCTCTGGATCAAGTTCATTTTCATCTCTTCCTCAATCTATGCATCTATTGATCTCCTTGGCAATCTTAGGTGATTGGATCCCAATTCCTTGGCAATCCAATCTCTCTAAGCTTGAACAATTGCCCAATTCCTTGATTTAATTGCTCATGGGAAAAGATGAAGTATGGTCACTGATTATACCACATGTATTTCCAAATCAAAGTGTTGGGAGGATTACATGTCACTATATCCGCCCAAACCCCAATTTGGTCCAACATGAGAAAGCATTTCTAGCATGATCTCCTCATCCTTTTTCCAAGGCTCAGAGGAGATCTAATTATGGAGAGTTTCTTTTCTAAGACAACTAATCAATTGAATTAAGATCGAAAGCTTTCTAGTAAATCAAAAGAGAAGAAAGAAGAAGAAGAATGAAAACTATAATTGATCCATCAAATTACAACAGAACTCCCTAACCCAATGAAAGGGGTTTAGTTGTTCATAGCTCTGGAAATGGAAAATGGCAGAAAAGAATACATGCTTCACTAGCAAAATGCAGAAAAGTAAATATACAGAGGGTAGTTCTCCAAAGTACCCAGCTTCTCTATAGTTCAAAACTACTCCTATATATACTACTCTTCTTGATCTTCTAGTGAGTTCTTCAAGTCTTGGATGTGGGCCTTAGATCTTAAGTTGAAGCAGTTACAATCTTTAGTGGGCTTAGCTTGCAGAAAAGTGTGAGTTAGGCATGGGCGTTAGTGATGTTAACGTTAAGTGAAATTGTTGGTTCGAGAACGTTAGTGGCAATCACCTTTTTCACTAATGTACCAACCCCATATAATCCACGTTAACTTCAACGTTAGTGGCACTAACGTGACCACTAACATTGCCTTATGATCCTTCGCAAGCGTTATTGGGAATCACCTTTTCCAATAATGTTGCCTTGTGCCCCTCTTTCCCTACGTTAGAGTTCACGTTAGTATAACTAACGTGACTCTTAACGTGGGCATGCCTATCTTCGAGAGCGTTAGTGACACTTACCTTTGTCACTGTCGCTCCAAACGTCCCTCCTCCCCACGTTAGAGTTCACTTTAACTAGGTTAACGTGGCCACTAACGTGGTAGTGAATGCCATCTCCAACATTAGTGACTGGTGGACGAAATTGTGATCCATGTTCTTTGTATTTGTATGAAATCATTATTATAGCACCAGTTGAATTCACAACTCTGTCCAACTAACCAGCAAGTGTACTGGGTCGTCCAAGTAATAAACCTTACGTGAGTAAGGGTCGATCCCACAGAGATTGTTGGTATGAAGCAAGCTATGGTCACCTTGCAAATCTCAGTCAGGCGATTCAAAGATAATTGGATTATTGGTTTAAATTTGATTAATGAAATAAATAGAAAATAAAAAGGGATAGAATACTTATGCCGATTCATTGGTGGGAATTTCAGATAAGCATATGGAGATACTGTATGGCTCAAGGACGCCTACTTTCCTACTGCTTCAACTCAATCCTTCTTACTCCTTTCCATGGCAAGCTGTGTATAGGGGTTCACCATTCGACGATGGCTACTTTCTATCCTCACGGGAAAATGGTCCTCTGCGGCTGTCACTCGCATGGCTAATCGTCTGGAGGCATCACCTGGCCGAAGGCTACATCCCATCCTCACAGTGAAAACTACGCTCACGCGCTCTGTCACAGCACGACTAATCACTGGTTGGTTCCCGCGCCTACTGGAATAGAATCCCTTGATTCTTTTGCGTTTGTCACTAACGCCCAGCACTTGCGAGTTTGAAGCACGTCACAGTCATTCATTACCGGAATCCTACTCGGAATACCACAGACAAGGTTAGACTTTCCGGATTCCAAGATCCTACTCGGAATACCACAGACAAGGTGAGACTTTCCGGATCCTCATACATGCCGCCATCTATCTAGCTTATACCACGAAGATTCTGTTGGGGAATCTAAGAGATACGCATTCAAGCTCTGTTGCATGTAGAACGGAAGTGGTTGTCAATCACGTGCGTTCATTAGTGAGAATGATAATGAGGGTCATATAATCATCACATTCATCATGTTCTTGGGTGCGAATGAATATCTTGGAATAAGAATAAGAGAGATTTGAATAAAAGAAAATAGAATTGCATTAATACTTGAGGTACAGCAGAGCTCCACACCCTTAATCTATGGTGTGCAGAAACTCCACCGTTGAAAATACATAAGTAAAAGGTTCAGGCATGGCCGAATGGCCAGCCCCCTAAATGTGATCAATAGCCTCTTAGGATGAAGAATAAAACAAAACTGAGACCAAAGATGTCTAATACATTAGTAAATCATCCTATTTATAATAAACTAGCTCCTAGGGTTTACATGAGTAAGTAATTGATGCATAAATCCACTTCCGGGGCCCACTTGGTGTATGCTTGGGCTGAGCTTGATCAATCCACGAGCTGAGGCTTCTCTTGGAGTTGAACTCCGAGTTATGACGTGTTTTGGGCGTTCAACTCCGGATCATGACGGTTTTTTGGCGTTTAACTCCAGACAGCAGCATGTACTTGGCGTTCAACGCCAAGTTACGTCGTCAAATTCCGAATAAAGTATGGACTATTATATATTGCTGAAAAGCTCTGGATGTCTAATTTCCAACGCCGTTGAGAGGTCGCCATTTGAAGTTCTGTAGCTCCAGAAAATCCATTTTGAGTGCAGGGAGGTCAGATTCCAACAGCATCAGCAGTCCTTTTTGTCAGCCTTTTTCAGAGTTTTGCTCAAGTCCCTCAATTTCAGTCAGAATTTACCTGAAATCACAGAAAAACACACAAACTCATAGTAAAGTCCAGAAATGTGAATTTAACATAAAAACTAATGAAAACATCCCTAAAAGTAGCTTGATCTTACTAAAAACTACCTAAAAACAATGCCAAAAAGCGTATAAATTATCCGCTCATCACAACACCAAACTTAAATTGTTGCTTGTCCCCAAGCAACTGAAAATCAAATAGGATAAAAAGAAGAGAATATACTATAAATTCCAGAATATCAATGAATATTAATTATAATTAGATGAGCGGGACTTGTAGCTTTTTGCTTCTGAACAGTTTTGGCATCTCACTTTTTCCTTTGAAGTTTAGAATGATTGGCTTCTCTAGGAACTTAGAGTTTCGGATGGTGTTATTGACTTTCCTAGTTAAGCATGTTGATTCTTGAACACAGCTACTTATGAGTCTTGGCCGTGGCCCTAAGCACTTTGTTTTCCAGTATTACCACCGGATACATAAATGCCACAGACACATAACTGGGTGAACCTTTTCAGATTGTGACTCAGCTTTGCTAGAGTCCCCAGTTAGAGGTGTCCAGAGCTCTTAAGCACACTCTTTTTGCTTTGGATCACGACTTTAACCACTCAGTCTCAAGCTTTTCACTTGGACCTTCATGACACAAGCACATGGTTAGGGACAGCTTGGTTTAGCCGCTTAGGCCTGGATTTTATTTCCTTGGGCCCTGCTATCCATTGATGCTCAAAGCCTTGGATCCTTTTTACCCTTGCCTTTTGGTTTTAAGGGCTATTGGCTTTTTCTACTGCTCCTTCTCTCTTTTTTTTTTTTCGCAAGCTTTCGTTTTCACTGCTTTTTCTTGCTTCAAGAATCAGTTTCATGATTTTTCAGATCATCAATAACATTTCTCTTTGTTCATCATTCTTTCAAGAGCCAACAATTTTAACATTCATAAACAACAAGATCAAAAGACATATGCACTGTTCAAGCATTCATTCAGAAAACAAAAAGTATTGTCACCACATCAATATAATTAAATTAAATTCAAGGACAATTTTCGAAATTCATGTACTTCTTGTTCTTTTGAATTGAAACATTTTTCATTTAAGAGAGGTGAAGGATTAATGGATTTTATTCATAGCTTTAAGGCATGGTTACATACTAATGATCATGAAGTAGAGACTCAAAACATAGATAAACACAATATTAAAAACCGAAAAAACAGAAAGAAATAAAGAACAAGGAATGAATCCACCTTTAGTGGCGTCTTCTTCTTGAAGGTCCAACAATGTCCTTAAGCTCTTCTATGTCTCTTCCTTGCTTCTGTTGAATGATTCCTAGTAATTTTGGTGTTCCTCCCCTTAGTTGCTTCCAATATTTGTGTGGAGGACAACTTATCCCCTGAGGTATCTCAGGGATCTCTTGATTTGCAGCCACATGTTCTACCACTGAGCTATGACGGCTTATATTAGTCTTTCCATCTCCCATGACTCAGAGGTGGAAGCTTTTTGTCTTCCCTTTGAGGTTTCTCTGGCTTTAGGTGCCATTAATGGTAATGGAAAAGTAAAAAAGCTATGCTTTTACCACACCAAACTTAAAATATTGCTCACCCTCGAGCAAGAGAAGAAAGAAGAGAAAAAGAAGAAGAAGAAGAAAATGGAGGAGAGTGAGGGGAGATGGATTCGGCTATATGGGTGGGATTGGGTGGGAAGGAGAAGTTGAATTGTAAAGGTAGGTGGGGTGTATGGGGAAGAGTGGATAAATGTGGGTGGTGAATGAAAAACAGAAGGGATGACCATGAATGGAGAGAGAGAGGGCGAGGTAGGTGGGGATCCTGTGAGGTTCACAGATCCTGAGTGATCCTGTGGGGTCCACAGATCCTGAGGTGTCAAGGAATTCCATCTCTGCACCAAATAGGCATGTAAAATGCCTTTGCACACCATTCTGGCGTTTAAACGCCCATTGGTGCACATTCTGGGCGTTCAACGCCCATGTAAAGCATGTTTCTGGCGTTGAACGCCAGTTTCATGCTTGTTACTGGCGTTCAGCGCCAATTTTTCCTCTCTGGGCACATTCCTGGCGTTCAGCGCCAGGATGTTGCTTGTTTCTGGCGTTCAGCGCCAGAATGGTGCTCTGTTCTGGCGTTGAACGCCAGCCTGTGCGTCCTCTAGGGTGTGAATTTTTTTCTTCTGCTGTTTTTGATTCTGTTTTTAATTTTTATGATTTTTTTGTGACTCCTCATGATCATGTACCTAATAAAACACAAAATAACAATAAAATAGTATAAAATAAAATTAGATAAATAAAATTGGGTTGCCTCCCAACAAGCGCTTCTTTAATGTCAATAGCTTGACAGTGACTCTCATGGAGCCACAAGGTGATCAGGTCAATATTGTATAGTTGTCCACACCAAACTTAGAGTTTGGATGTGGCCTCCCAACACCAAACTTAGAGTTTGACTGTGTGGGCTCTTCTTGACTCTGAACTGAGAGAAGTTCTTCATGCTTACTCTCTTTTGTCACAGAGGGATGGCCATGTGCCTTAAACACAAGGTAGTCCTCATTCAATTGAAGGACTAATTCACCTCTGTTGACATCTATCACAGCTTCTGCTGTGGCTAGGAAAGGTCTTCCAAGGATGATACATTCATCATCTTCCTTCCTAGTGTTTAGGATTATGAAATCAGTAGGGATGTAAAGGCCTTCAACCTTTACTAGAACGTCCTCTACTAACCCATAAGCTTGTCTCAATGACTTGTCTGCCAATTGTAATGAGAACAAGGCAGGTTGTACCTCAATGATCCCCAGCTTCTCCATTACAGAGAGTGGCATAAGATTTATCCCTGACCCCAGATCACACAGAGCTTTTGCAAAGTTCATGGTGCCTATGGTGCAAGGTATTAAGAATTTGCCAGGATCTTGTTTCTTTTGAGGTAGAGTTTTCTGAATCCAAGTATCTAGTTCACTAATGAGCAAGGGAGGTTCACTTTCCCAAGTCTCATTACCAAACAACTTGGCATTCAGCTTCATGATAGCTCCTAAATATTGAACAACTTGCTCTCCAGTCACATCTTCATCCTCTTCAGAGGAAGAATAGTCTTCAGAGCTCATGAATGGCAGAAGGAGATTTAATGGAATCTCTATGGTCTCTATATGAGCCTCAGATTCCTTTGGATCCTTAATGGGAAACTCCTTCCTGCTTGAGGGACGTCCCAGGAGGTCTTCCTCACTAGGATTTTCGTCCTCCTCCTCCCTTGTGCATTCGGCCATATTGACTATGTCAATGGCTTTGCACTCTCCTTTTGGATTCTCTTCTGTATTGCTTGGGAGAGTACTGGGAGGAGTTTCAATGACTTTCTTACTCAGTTGGCCCACTTGTGCCTCCAGATTTCTGATGGAGGATCTTGTTTCACTCATGAAACTGAAAGTGGCTTTTGACAGATCAGAGACTACATTGGCTAAATTAGAAGTGTTTTGTTCAGAATTCTCTGTCTGTTGCTGAGAAGATGATGGATATGGCTTGCTATTGCCCAGCCTATTACGTCCACCATTGTTAAAGCCTTGTTGAGGCTTTTGTTGATCCTTCCAGGAGAAATTTGGATGATTTCTCCATGATGAGTTATAGGTGTTTCCATAAGGTTCACCCATGTAATTAACCTCTGCCATGGCAGGGTTCTTAGGATCATAAGCTTCTTCAAAAGCTGCCTCTCTAGTACTGTTGGATGCATGTTGCCATCCATTCAGATTTTGAGAAATCATGTTGACCTGTTGAGTCAACACTTTGTTCTGAGCCAATATGGCATTCAGAGCATCAATTTCAAGAACTCCTTTCTTTTGAGGTATCCCATTGTTCACGGAATTCCTCTCAGAAGTGTACATGAATTGGTTGTTTGCAACCATGTCAATGAGTTCTTGAGCCTCTTCAGGCGTTTTCTTCAGGTGAATAGATCCACCTGCAGAATGGTCCAATGACATTTTCGAAAATTCAGAGAGACCATAATAGAATATATCCAATATGGTCCATTCTGAAAACATGTCAGATGGACATCTTTTGGTCAGCTGCTTGTATCTTTCCCAAGCTTCATAGAGGAATTCACCATCTTTTTGTTTGAAGGTTTGAACATCCACTCTCAGCTTGCTCAGCTTTTGAGGAGGAAAGAATTTATCCAAGAAGGCAGTGACTAGCTTATCCCATGAGTCCAGGCTATCCTTAGGTTGTGAATCCAACCATATTCTAGCTCTATCTCTTACAGCAAAAGGGAAAAGCATGAGTCTGTAGACTTCAGGATCAACTCCATTCGTCTTTACAGTCTCACAGATCTGCAAGAACTCAGTTAAAAACTGGTAAGGATCTTCAGATGGAAGTCCATAAAACTTGCAGTTTTGTTGCATTAAAGCAACTAGCTGAGGTTTCAGCTCAAAGTTATTGGCTCCAATGGCAGGAATGGAGATGCTTCTTCCATCAAACTTGGACGTTGGTTTTGTGAAGTCACCAAGCATTCTCCTTGCATTATTATTATTTTCGGCTGCCATCTCCTTCTCTTGTTCAAAAATTTCTGAAAGGTTGTTTCTGGATTATTGTAATTTAGCTTCTCTTAATTTTCTCTTCAGAGTCCTTTCAGGTTCTGGATCAATTTCAACAAGAGTGCCCTTATCCTTGTTCTGCTCATATAAAAGAGAAGAAAACAAGAAAAGAAGAAGAATCCTCTATGTCACAGTATAGAGATTCCTTTATGTTAGTAGAAAAAGAAAGGGTAGAAGAATGAAGAGGGGGATTCGGATTTTTGGATGAAGAGAGGTGGAGAGAAGTGTTAGTAATTAAATAATTAAATAGAAGAAGAAAAGAGGAGGGAGAATTCGAAAATAATTTTGAAAAGGAGTTAGTGATTTTCGAAAATTGGATAAGAAATAAGATTAAAATTAAATTAAGAATAATTAAAAAAAAGAATTTTGAAAAAGGATGAGATATTTTCGAAATTGAAGAGGGAGAAGTAGTTAGTTGGTTTTGAAAAAGATGAGAAACAAACAAAAAGTTAGTTAGTTGATTGAAAAATATTTGAAATCAAAATTTAAAAAGATAAGAAGATAATAAGATATTTTGAAATCAAATTTTGAAAAAAGAAAAAAATTTGAGAAGGATAAGATAAAAAGATAAGATAAAAGTTTTTAAGAAAAAGATATTTTGAAAAAGATTTAATTTTTTTTTTAAAAAGACTTGACTAACAAGAAACTACAAGATAAGATTCTAGAATTTCAAGATTGAACCTTTCTTAACAAGAAAGTAACAAACTTCAAATTTTTGAATCAATCACATTAATTGTTAGCTAATTTTCAAAAATATGATGTAAAAGATAAGAAAAAGATTTTGAAAACAATTTGAAAAATGTTTTTGAAATTTTCGAAAATAATAAAAAAATGAAAAAGATATGATTTTGGAAAAAGATTTTAAAAAGATAAGATTTTAAAAATTGAAATTTTGACTTGACTTGTAAGAAACAACTAATTTTAAAAGTTTTTTGACCAAGTGGTGCACGAAATTGTGAACAATACTTTTCACAACTCTCATAATCCCCGGTCATGAACTCCGAAAACTCGGTGCTCAATCCCATGGCATTACACAACTTCGCACAACTAACCAGCAAGTGCACTGGGTCGTCCAAGTAATACCTTACGTGAGTAAGGGTCGATCCCACGGAGATTGTTGGTATGAAGCAAGCTATGGTCACCTTGTAAATCTCAGTCAGGCAGATTCAAATGGGTATGATGATGAACGAAAATAACATAAAAGATAAAGATAGAGATACTTATGTAATTCATTGGTAGGAACTTCAGATAAGCGCATGAAGATGCCTTCCCTTCCGTCTCTCTGCTTTCCTACTGTCTTCATCCAATCCTTCTTACTTCTTTCCATGGCAAGCTTATGCAAGGGTTTCACCGTTGTCAGTGGCTACCTCCCATCCTCTCATTGGAAATGTTCAACGCACCCTGTCACGGCACGGCTATCCATCTGTCGGTTCTCAATCAGGCCGGAATAGAATCCAGTGATTCTTTTGCGTCTGTCACTAACGCCCCGCCCTCAGGAGTTTGAAGCACATCACAGTCATTCAATCATTGAATCCTACTCAGAATACCACAGACAAGGTTAGACCTTCCGGATTCTCTTGAATGCCGCCATCAGTTCTCGCCTATACCACGAAGACTCTGATCTCACGGAATGGCTGGCTCGTTTGTCAGGCGAGCACTCGGTTGTTAGGCGATCAACCATGCATCGTGTTATCAGGAATCCAAGAGATATTCACTAGAGCTTTGATTGCTTGTAGAACAAGAATGGTTGTCAGTCACCTTGTTCATGAGTGAGAATGATGATGAGTGTCACGGATCATCACATTCATCAAGTTGAAGAACAAGTGATATCTTGGACAAAGAACAAGCGGAATTGAATAGAAGAACAATAGTAATTGCATTAATACTCGAGGTACAGCAGAGCTCCACACCTTAATCTATGGTGTGTAGAAACTCCACCGTTGAAAATACATAAGCATAAGGTCTAGGCATGGCCGAATGGCCAGCCTCCCAAAGAGGGTTCAATCATCAAAACATGATCAAAAGATATCTAAATACAATAGTAAAAGGTCCTACTTATAGAAAACTAGTAGCCTAGGGTGTACAGAGATGAGTAAATGACATAAAAATCCACTTCCGGGCCCACTTGGTGTGTGCTTGGGCTGAGCAATGAAGCATTTTCGTGTAGAGACTCTCCTTGGAGTTAAACGCCAGCTTTTATGCCAGTTTGGGCGTTTAACTCCCATTTAGGTGCCAGTTCCGGCGTTTAACGCTGGAATTTCTGAGGGTGACTTTGAACGCCGGTTTGGGCCATCAAATCTTGGGCAAAGTATGGACTATCATATATTGCTGGAAAGCCCAGGATGTCTACTTTCCAACGCCGTTGAGAGCGCGCCAATTGGGCTTCTGTAGCTCCATAAAATCCACTTCGAGTGCAGGGAGGTCAGAATCCAACAGCATCTGCAGTCCTTTTGAGTCTCTGGATCAGATTTTTGCTCAGAAACTTTGAGTGGTTTTGATTAGATCAGAGACCATTGTTGCTAAGTCAGAGGTATTCTGCTTAGAACTCTCTGTCTGTTGCTGAGAAGATGATGGAAAAGGCTTGTTATTGCCAAGCCTGTTTCTTCCACCATTATTGTTATTGAAACCTTGTTGAGGTCTCTCTTGATTCTTCCATGAGAAATTTGGGTGATTTCTCCATGAAGAATTATAGGTGTTTCCATAGGGTTCTCCTAGGTAATTCACCTCTTCCATTGAAGGGTTCTTAGGATCATAGGCTTCTTCCTCAGATGAAGCTTCCTTAGTACTGCTTGGTGCATTTTGCATTCCAGACAGACTTTGAGAAATCAAATTGACTTGTTGAGTCAATATCTTATTCTGAGCCAATATGGCATTCAGAGTATCAATCTCAAGAACTCCTTTCTTCTGACTAGTCCCATTGTTCACAGGATTTCTTTCAGAAGTGTACATGAATTGGTTATTTGCAACCATTTCAATTAGCTCTTGAGCCTTTGTAGGCGTCTTCTTCAAATGAAGAGATCCTCCAGCAGAGCTATCCAAAGACATCTTGGATAGTTCAGAGAGACCATCATAGAAGATACCTATGATGCTCCATTCAGAAAGCATGTCTGAGGGACATCTTCTGATTAATTGTTTGTATCTTTCCCAAGCTTCATAGAGGGATTCTCCATCCTTCTGTCTGAAGGTTTGGACTTCCACTCTAAGCTTACTCCATTTTTGAGGTGGAAAGAACTTTGCCAAGAAGGCATTGACTAGCTTTTCCCAAGAGTCCAGGCTATCTTTAGGTTGTGAGTCCAACCATATTCTAGCTCTGTCTCTTACAGCAAAAGGGAATAGCATCAGTCTGTAGACCTCAGGGTCAACCCCATTAGTCTTGACTGTGTCACAGATTTGCAAGAACTCAGCTAAAAACTGATGAGGATCTTCCATTGGAAGTCCATGGAACTTGCAATTCTGTTGCATTAGAGAAACTAATTGAGGCTTAAGCTCAAAGTTGTTTGCTCCAATGGCAGGGATAGAGATGCTTCTTCCATAGAAGTTGGGAGTAGGTGCAGTAAAGTCACCCAGCACCTTCCTTGCATTGTTGGCATTGTTGTTGTTTTCGGCTGCCATGTGTTCTTCTTCTTTGAAGAATTCGGTCAGGTCCTCTAAAGAGAGTTGTGCCTTGGCTTCTCTTAGTTTTCGCTTCAAGGTTCTCTCAGGTTCAGGGTCAGCTTCAACAAGAATGCCTTTGTCTCTGCTCCTGCTCATATGAAAGAGAAGAGAAAAAGAAAATGTGGAATCCTCTATGTCACAGTATAGAGATTCCTTGAAGTGTCAGAGGAAAAGAAAAATAGAAGAAAAGAAGGTAGAAGAATTCGAACTTGATTAGATAGAGTTCGAATTGTGCATTAAGAAGGAGTAGTACTCCATAAATAGAAGGATGTGGGAGGAGAGGAAGAAGATTTTCGAAAATTCAATTAAAAAGATTTTGAAAACATTTTGAAAAACACTTAATTGATTTTCGAAAATAAAAGTAAGAAAGAAATCAAGTGATTTTTGAAAAAGGAATTGGAATTAGAAATCAGAAAGATTTGATTGAAAACTATTTTGAAAAAGATGAGGTTAAGAAGATATGATTAGTTTTAAAGAGATGTGATTGAGAAGATATGATTTGAAAACAATTTTAAAAGATATGTTTTGAAAACAATTTTAAAAGATTTGATTTTGAAAAATTAGTAACTTGCCTAACAAGAAAAGATATGATTCAAACATTAAACCTTTCTCAACAGAAAAGGCAACAAATTTGAGATGTTCAATCAAATCATTAATTGTTAGTAAGTATCTTTGAAAAAGGAAAGAAATTGATTTTGAAAACATTTGATTGAAAAGATATGATTTGAAAAAGATTTGATTTTGAAAAATTTTGAAAACTTGAAAAAAATTGATTTTGAAAACAAAATCTCCCCCCTAGCACCATCCTGGCGTTAAACGCCCAGAATGGTATACATTCTGGCGTTTAACGCCCAAATTGCTACCTCTTTGGGCGTTAAACGCCCAACCAGGTGCCCTGGCTGGCGTTTAAACGCCAGTCTGTCCTTCTTCACTAGGCGTTTTGAACGCCCAGCTTTTTCTGTATAATTCCTCTGCAGTATGTTCTGAATCTTCAATTCTTTGTATTATTGACTTGAAAAGACACAAATTAAAATTATTTTTGGATTTTTAATAATCAAAATGCAACAAGAATCAAATAACAATGCATGCAAGACACCAAACTTAGCAGTTTGTATACTACTGACACTATATGAGACACATAAACACTCAAGTCAAAAGAATTCAAAGATCAGAGTAGGAAACCATCAAGAATTATTTGAGGATCCTTAAGACACATGAATGTATGCAATTGACACCAAACTTAAGATGAGACACTAAACTCAAACAAGAAACATAAAATATTTTTGGTTTTTATGATTTTGTAAATTTTTTTTTTTGTGTTTTTCGAAAATTAAGTGGAAAAAGGTATCAAAATTCTTAATGAGAATCCCAGGAATCAGTGCAATGCTAGTCTAAGACTCCGGTCCAGGAATTAGACATGGCTTCACAGCCAGCCAAGCTTTCAAAGAAAGCTTCGGTCCAAAACACTAGACATGGCCAGAGGCCAGCCATGCCTTAGCAGATCACTGCTCCAAAAGCAAGATTGATAAAGATCAATAAGCTCTTGTGATGATAAGTTGAAGCCTCGGTCCAATGAAATTAGACATGGCTTCTCAGCCAGCCAGATTTCAACAAATCATCATGAAACTCTAGGATTCATCTTCAAGAATTTCGAAAAAAAAAAATACCTAATCTAAGCAACAAGATGAACCGTCAGTTGTCCATACACAAACAATCCCCGGCAACGGCGCCAAAAACTTGGTGCACGAAATTGTGAACAATACTTTTCACAACTCTCATAATCCCCGGTCATGAACTCCGAAAACTCGGTGCTCAATCCCATGGCATTACACAACTTCGCACAACTAACCAGCAAGTGCACTGGGTCGTCCAAGTAATACCTTACGTGAGTAAGGGTCGATCCCACGGAGATTGTTGGTATGAAGCAAGCTATGGTCACCTTGTAAATCTCAGTCAGGCAGACTCAAATGGGTATGATAATGAACGAAAATAACATAAAAGATAAAGATAGAGATACTTATGTAATTCATTGGTAGGAACTTCAGATAAGCGCATGAAGATGCCTTCCCTTCCGTCTCTCTGCTTTCCTACTGTCTTCATCCAATCCTTCTTACTCCTTTCCATGGCAAGCTTATGCAAGGGTTTCACCGTTGTCAGTGGCTACCTCCCATCCTCTCATTGGAAATGTTCAACGCACCCTGTCACGGCACGGCTATCCATCTGTCGGTTCTCAATCAGGCCGGAATAGAATCCAGTGATTCTTTTGCGTCTGTCACTAACGCCCCGCCCTCAGGAGTTTGAAGCACGTCACAGTCATTCAATCATTGAATCCTACTCAGAATACCACAGACAAGGTTAGACCTTCCAGATTCTCTTGAATGCCGCCATCAGTTCTCGCCTATACCACGAAGACTCTGATCTCACGGAATGGCTGGCTCGTTTGTCAGGCGAGCACTCGGTTGTCAGGCGATCAACCATGCATCGTGTTATCAGGAATCCAAGAGATATTCACTAGAGCTTTGATTGCTTGTAGAACAAGAATGGTTGTCAGTCACCTTGTTCATGAGTGAGAATGATGATGAGTGTCACGGATCATCACATTCATCAAGTTGAAGAACAAGTGATATCTTGGACAAAGAACAAGCGGAATTGAATAGAAGAACAATAGTAATTGCATTAATACTCGAGGTACAGCAGAGCTCCACACCTTAATCTATGGTGTGTAGAAACTCCACCGTTGAAAATACATAAGCATAAGGTCTAGGCATGGCCGAATGGCCAGCCTCCCAAAGAGGGTTCAATCATCAAAACATGATCAAAAGATATCTAAATACAATAGTAAAAGGTCCTACTTATAGAAAACTAGTAGCCTAGGGTGTACAGAGATGAGTAAATGACATAAAAATCCACTTCCGGGCCCACTTGGTGTGGCTTGGGCTGAGCAATGAAGCATTTCCGTGTAGAGACTCTCCTTGGAGTTAAACGCCAGCTTTTATGCCAGTTTGGGCGTTTAACTCCCATTAGGTGCCAGTTCCGGCGTTTAACGCTGGAATTTCTGAGGGTGACTTTGAACGCCGGTTTGGGCCATCAAATCTTGGGCAAAGTATGGACTATCATATATTGCTGGAAAGCCCAGGATGTCTACTTTCCAACGCCGTTGAGAGCGCGCCAATTGGGCTTCTGTAGCTCCAGAAAATCCACTTCGAGTGCAGGGAGGTCAGAATCCAACAGCATCTGCAGTCCTTTTGAGTCTCTGGATCAGATTTTTGCTCAGATCCCTCAATTTCAGCCAGAAAATACCTGAAATCACAGAAAAATACACAAACTCATAGTAAAGTCCAGAAAAGTGAATTTTAATTAAAAACTAATAAAAATATACTAAAAACTAACTAAAAGATACTAAAAACATACTAAAAACAATGCCAAAAAGCGTACAAATTATCCGCTCATCACCAAGTCAACCCAAAATTTCGAAAATTTGGAGGGAAATAAGGAAAAGATATTTTTTTTTAAATTTTTAATTATGAGAGAGAAAAACAACAAAAATGCTCAATGCATGAAATTTTTAGATCAAAACAATGAATGCATGCAAGAATGCTATGAATGTCAAGATGAACACCAAGAACACTTTGAAGATCATGATGAACATCAAGAACATAATTTTGAAAAATTTTTGTATGCAAAGAAAACATGCAAGACACCAAACTTAGAAATCTTTAATACATGGAAAATATGAATGCAAAAATGCACATGAAAAACAAGAAAAGACACAAAACAAGAAAACATCAAGATCAAACAAGAAGACTTATCAAGAACAACTTGAAGATCATGAAGAACACTATGAATGCATGGGATTTTCGAAAAATGCAAGAAAAAATTTTAAAAGCATGCAATTGACACCAAACTTAAAATTTTACTCAAGACTTAAACAAGAAACACAAAATATTTTTGATTTTTATGATTTCCTAATTTTTTTGTATTTTTATTAAATTTTTTTTTTCGAAAATAAAGTTTGTAAAAATGAAAAAGAAAAGAAAAATTTTGAAAAAGATTTTTGAAAAGAAGATTACCTAATCTGAGCAACAAGATGAACCGTCAGTTGTCCATACTCGAACAATCCCCGGCAACGGCGCCAAAAACTTGGTGGACGAAATTGTGATCCATGTTCTTTGTATTTGTATGAAATCATTATTATAGCACCAGTTGAATTCACAACTCCGTCCAACTAACCAGCAAGTGTACTGGGTCGTCCAAGTAATAAACCTTACGTGAGTAAGGTCGATCCCACAGAGATTGTTGGTATGAAGCAAGCTATGGTCACCTTGCAAATCTCAGTCAGGCAATTCAAAGATAATTGGATTATTGGTTTAAATTTGATTAATGGAATAAATAGAAAATAAAAAGGGATAGAATACTTATGCCGATTCATTGGTGGGAATTTCAGATAAGCATATGGAGATACTGTATGGCTCAAGGACGCCTACTTTCCTACTGCTTCAACTCAATCCTTCTTACTCCTTTCCATGGCAAGCTGTGTAAAGGGGTTCACCATTCAACGATGGCTACTTTCTATCCTCACGGGAAAATGGTCCTCTGCGGCTGTCACTCGCATGGCTAATCGTCTGGAGGCATCACCTGGCCGAAGGCTACATCCCTCCCTCGCAGTGAAAACTACGCTCACGCGCTCTGTCACAGCACGGCTAATCACTGGTTGGTTCCCGCGCCTACTGGAATAGAATCCCTTGATTCTTTTGCGTTTGTCACTAACGCCCAGCACTTGCGAGTCTGAAGCACGTCACAGTCATTCATTACCGGAATCCTACTCGGAATACCACAGACAAGGTTAGACTTTCCGGATTCCCAGGATCCTACTCGGAATACCACAGACAAGGTGAGACTTTCCGGATCCTCATAAATGCCGCCATCTATCTAGCTTATACCACGAAGATTCTGTTGGGGAATCTAAGAGATACACATTCAAGCTCTGTTGCATGTAGAACGGAAGTGGTTGTCAATCACGTGCGTTCATTAGTGAGAATGATAATGAGGGTCATATAATCATCACATTCATCATGTTCTTGGGTGCGAATGAATATCTTGGAATAAGAATAAGAGAGATTTGAATAAAAGAAAATAGAATTGCATTAATACTTGAGGTACAGTAGAGCTCCACACCCTTAATCTATGGTGTGCAGAAACTCCACCGTTGAAAATACATAAGTAAAAGGTTCAGGCATGGCCGAATGGCCAGCCCCCTAAATGTGATCAATAGCTTCTTAGGATGAAGAATAAAACAAAACTGAGACCAAAGATGTCTAATACATTAGTAAATCATCCTATTTATAATAAACTAGCTCCTAGGGTTTACATGAGTAAGTAATTGATGCATAAATCCACTTCCGGGGCCCACTTGGTGTATGCTTGGGCTGAGCTTGATCAATCCACGAGCTGAGGCTTCTCTTGGAGTTGAACTCTGAGTTATGACGTGTTTTGGGCGTTCAACTCCGGATCATGACGTTTTTCTGGCGTTTAACTCCAGACAGCAGCATGTACTTGGCGTTCAACGCCAAGTTACGTCGTCAAATTCCGAATAAAGTATGGACTATTATATATTGCTGGAAAGCTCTGGATGTCTACTTTCCAACGCCGTTGAGAGGGCGCCATTTGAAGTTCTGTAGCTCCAGAAAATCCATTTTGAGTGCAGGGAGGTCAGATTCCAACAGCATCAGCAGTCCTTTTTGTCAGCCTTTTTCAGAGTTTTGCTCAAGTCCCTCAATTTCAGTCAGAATTTACCTGAAATCACAGAAAAACACACAAACTCATAGTAAAGTCCAGAAATGTGAATTTAACATAAAAACTAATGAAAACATCCCTAAAAGTAGCTTGATCTTACTAAAAACTACCTAAAAATAATGCCAAAAAGCGTATAAATTATCCGCTCATCAGTGACAAAGGTGAGTGTCACTAACGTTGGCTCATCAATCTTAGCTCCACGTTAACTTTCACGTTAGTGGTCTTAACATGACCACTAAAGTGGGCAATGCTAGCTTGATCCAACGTTAGTGACAAAGGTGAGTGTCACTAACGTTGGCATTGTCTTCCGTTCCACGTTAGAGTTCACGTTAACTAAGTTAACGTGACTCTTAACGTGGCCAATTGCCAACTTTTGGAGCGTTAGTGGTGTTCACGTTTACTACTAACGCTGGAGCTCTCTTTATCTCTACATTAACTACCACGTTAATGTAGTTAACGTGGTAATTAACGTGGGCTTATGATGGCTTCGCAGGCGTTATTGTTGACCACCTTTCTCATTAACGTTGCAAGCTCATTCCCATTCCACGTTAGTGGTCACGTTAATTAGATTAATGTGGCTACTAACATGGTTCTTCCTTGCTTCCTTTGTCCTAAAATCAAGCAAATAAAGTGCATCAAAGCTCTAGCCCAAGTCATGAGATTATGCATCATCAATTTGTCATTCAATCCTTGCAAAATCCTCATGAAATCATGTAAAATTCACAATAGTTGCTTGAATCAAGGTGTAAGTGTATTTTCATCCAAATCTTGCCTTATTCACTAAGAAAATGCATTAAACTACCCTAAAACAGTAAAGAAAAGGTCAATGAAACTGACCTAGATGCCCTGGCATCACAACACCAAACTTAAAGCTTGCTTGTCCCTAAGCAAGTACTAAAACATAGGAAGAATGAATGAAAGAAACAAGATGAACAATATAAAAGTAAAATTCCTGGTTTATGGGGTTTCATGCATAGCAACTTAGGTTCATTCTTTTACTGGGTTTCAGGCCTTTATCATGCCCTTGAACACTTGTTTGATTGCATCCTTTGAGACTTCCTAATTATTAATCCTCCTTTCCCTTCCATGATCTATTACATTCCTTTTTAGGCTAAGTGCTCTCTAAGAGGGCGACTTGATGAGCGGATAATTTATACGCTTTTTGGCATTATTTTTAGGTAGTTTTTAGTAAGTTCAAGCTACTTTTAGGGATGTTTTCATTAGTTTTTATGCTAAATTCACATTTCGGGACTTTACTATGAGTTTGTGTGTTTTTCTATAATTTCAGGTATTTTCTGGCTGAAATTGAGGGACTTGAGCAAAACTCTGAAAAAGGCTGACAAAAGGACTGTTGATGCTGTTGGATTCTGACCTCCCTGCACTCAAAATGGATTTTCTGGCGCTACAGAACTCCAAATGGCGCGCTCATAACGGCGTTGGAAAGTAGAAATCCAGGGCTTTCCAGCAATATATAATAGTCCATACTTTATTCGGTAATTTATGACGTAAAGTGGCGCTCAACGCCAAGTACATGTTGCTGTCTGGAGTCAAACGCCAGAAACACGTCACGACCCGGAGTTGAACGCCAGAAACACGCTATAACTCGGCGTTCAACTCCAATAAAAGCCTCAGCTCGTGGATAGATCAAGCTCAGCCCAAACATACACCAAGTGGGTCCTAGAAGTGGATTTATGCATCAATTACTTACTCCTGTAAACCCTAGTAGCTAGTTTATTATAAATAGGACTTTTTACTAGTGTATTAGACATCATGGGACAATTAGTTCTCAGATCATGGGGGCTGGCCATTCGGCCATGCCTGAACCTTTCACTTATGTATTTTCAACGGTGGAGTTTCTACACACCATAGATTAAGGGTGTGGAGCTCTGCTGTACCTCAAGTTTCAATGCAATTACTATTATTTTCTATTCAATTCTCTTTATTCTTATTCCAAGATATACGTTGCACTTCAACTTGATGAATGTGATGATCCGTGACACTCATCATCATTCTCACCTATGAATGCGTGTGATTGACAACCACTTCCGTTCTACTTTAGGCCAGGCGCATATCTCTTAGATTCCCCAACAGAATCTTCGTGGTATAAGCTAGATAGATGGCGGCATTCATGGGAATCCGAAAAGTCTAACCTTGTCTGCGATATTCCGAGTAGGATTTTGGGAATCCGGAAAGTCTAACCTTGTCCGTGGTATTCCGAGTAGGATTCCAGTATTGAATGACTGTGACGAGCTTCAAACTCCTGAAGGCTGGGCGTTAGTGACAGACGCAAAAGGATCAAGGGATTCTATTCCAACCTGATTGAGAACCGACAGATGATTAGCCGTGCTGTGACAGAGCATTTGGACCATTTTCACCGAGAGGATTAAAAGTAGCCATTGATGATAGTGATGCCCTACATACAGCTTGCCATGGAAAGGAGTAAGAAGGATTGAAGGAAGAGCGAGTAGTAAAGTAGAGTTTCAAGAGGAACACAGCATCTCCATACACCTATCTGAAATTCCCACTATTGATTTACATAAGTATTTCTATCCTTTTTATTTTCTATTTTATTATTAATTTTCAAAACCATTAAACCATTTTAATCTGCCTAACTGAGATTTACAAGGTGACCATAGCTTGCTTCATACGAACAATCTCTGTGGGATCGACCCTTACTCACGTAAGGTTTATTACTTGGACGACCCAGTACACTTGCTGGTTAGTTGAACGGAGTTGTGAATTCAACCGGTGCCATAATAATGATTTCATACAAATACAAAGAACATGGATCACAATTTCGTCCACCAAGTTTTTGGCGCCGTTGCCGGGGATTGTTCGAGTATGGACAACTGACGGTTCATCTTGTTGCTTAGATTAGGTAATTTTCTTTTCAAAAATCTTTTTCAAAATTTTTCTTTTATTTTTCGTTTCTCCAAACTATTTTTTTCGAAAAAAATTAATAAAAATCCAAAAAAATTAATAAAAATCATAAAAATCAAAAATATTTTGTGTTCTTGTTTGAGTCTTGAGTCAATCTTTAAGTTTGGTGTCAATTGCATGCTTTTAAAAATTTTTCTTGCATTTTTCGAAAATCCCATGCATTCATAGTGTTCTTCATGATCTTCAAGTTGTTCTTGATAAGTCCTCTTGTTTGATCTTGATGTTTTCTTGTTTTGTGTTGTTTGTTGTTTTTCATATGCATTTTTTGTTTGTTAGAGTCCATGCATTAAAAATTTCTAAATTTGGTGTCTTGCATGTTTTCATTGCATCAAAGATTTTTCAAAATTATGTTCTTGGTGTTCATCATGATCCTCAAAGTGTTCTTGGTGTTCATCTTGACATTCATAGCATTCTTGCATGCATTCATTGTTTTGATCTAAAAATTTCATGCATTAAGTATTTTTGTTGTTTTTCTCTCTCATAATTAAAAAATTCAAAAATAAAAAAAAAAATCTTTTTCTTATTTCCCTCCAAATTTTCAAAATTTTGGGTTGACTTGGTCAAAAATTTTCAAAATTAGTTGTTTCTTACAAGTCAAGTCAAAATTTCAATTTTAAAAATCTTATCTTTTCAAAATCTTTTTCAAAAATCATATCTTTTTCATTTTTTTTATTATTTTCGAAAATTTTAAAAAATTATTTTTCAAAAATCTTTTTCTTAGCTTTTATATCTAATTTTCGAAAATTAGCTAACAATTAATGTGATTGGTTCAAAAATTTGAAGTTTGTTACTTTCTTGTTAAGAAAGGTTCAATCTTTAAATTCTAGAATCTTATCTTGTAGTTTCTTGTTAGTTAAGTCATTTTAAAAATTAAATCTTTTTCAAAATATCTTTTTCTTCAAATTTTTATCTTATCTTTTTAGCTTATCCTTCTCAAAATTTTATCTTTTTCAAAATTTGATTTCAAAATATCTTATCTAACTTCTTATTTTCTTATCTTTTTAAAATTTGATTTCAAATCTTTTTCAATCAACTAACTAACTTTTTGTTTGTTTCTTATCTTTTTCAAAATCAACTAACTACTTCTCCCTCTCTAATTTCGAAAATACCTCTCTCTTTTTCAAAAATTCTTTTTAATTAATTAATAATTTTAATTACAATTTATCTCTAATTTTCGAAAATCACTAACCCTTTTTAAAATTATTTTCGAAATTCTCTTTCTCTTTTCTTCTTCTATTTAATTATTTGTTTACTAATACTTCTCTTCACCTCTCTTCATCTAAAAATCCGAATTCTTCTTCATTCTTCTACTCCCTTCTTTTTCTACTAACATAAAGGAATCTCTATACTATAACATAGAGGATTCCTCTTTCTTTTCTTGTTTTCTTCTCTTTCATATGAGCAGGAACAGGGATAAAGGCACTCTTGTTGAAATTGATCCAGAACCTGAAAGGACTTTGAAGAGAAAATTAAGAGAAGCTAAATTACAACAATCCAGAAATAACCTTTCAGAAATTTTTGAACAAGAGAAGGAGATGGCAGCCGAAAATAATAATAATGCAAGGAGAATGCTTGGTGACTTCACAAAGCCAACGTCCAAATTTGATGGAAGAAGCATCTCCATTCCTGCCATTGGAGCCAACAACTTTGAGCTGAAACCTCAGCTAGTTGCCTTAATGCAACAAAACTGCAAGTTTTATGGACTTCCATCTGAAGATCCTTATCAGTTTTTAACTGAGTTCTTGCAGATCTGTGAGACTGTAAAGACGAATGGAGTTGATCCTGAAGTCTACAGACTCATGCTTTTCCCTTTTGCTGTAAGAGACAGAGCTAGAATATGGTTGGATTCACAACCTAAGGATAGCCTGGATTCCTGGGATAAGCTGGTCACAGCCTTCTTGGATAAATTCTTTCCTCCTCAAAAGCTGAGCAAGCTGAGAGTGGATGTTCAAACCTTCAAACAAAAAGATGGTGAATCCCTCTATGAAGCTTGGGAAAGATACAAGCAGCTGACCAAAAGATGTCCATCTGACATGTTTTCAGAATGGACCATATTAGATATATTCTATTATGGTCTCTCTGAATTTTCGAAAATGTCATTGGACCATTCTGTAGGTGGATCCATTCACCTAAAGAAAATGCCTGAAGAGGCTCAAGAACTCATTGACATGGTTGCAAATAACCAGTTCATGTACACTTCTGAGAGGAATTCCGTGAACAATGGGATACCTCAGAAGAAAGGAGTTCTTGAAATTGATACTCTGAATGCCATATTGGCTCAGAACAAAGTGTTGACTCAACAGGTCAACATGATCTCTCAAAATCTGAATGGATGGCAACATGCATCCAACAGTACTAGAGAGGCAGCTTCTGAAGAAGCTTATGATCCTGAGAACCGTGCCATGGTAGAGGTTAATTACATGGGTGAACCTTATGGAAACACCTATAACTCATCATGGAGAAATCATCCAAATTTCTCATGGAAGGATCAACAAAATCCTCAATAAGGCTTTAACAATGGTGGACGCAACAGGCTGAACAATAGCAAGCCATATCCATCATCTTCTCAACCACAAACAGAGAATTCTGAACAAAACACCTCTAATTTAGCCAATGTAGTCTCTGATCTGTCAAAGGCCACTTTCAGTTTCATGAGTGAAACAAGATCCTCCATTAGAAATCTGGAGGCACAAGTGGGCCAGCTGAGTAAGAAAGTCATTGAAACTCCTCCTAGTATTCTCCCAAGCAATACAGAAGAGAATCCAAAAGGAGAGTGCAAAGCCATTGACATAGTCAATATGGACGAATGCACAAGGGAGGAGGAGGACGAAAATCCTAGTGAGAAAGACCTCCTGGGACGTCCCTCAAGCAAGAAGGAGTTTCCTATTAAGGATCCAAAGGAATCTGAAGCTCATACAGAGACCATAGAGATTCCATTAAATCTCCTTCTGCCATTCATGAGCTCTGAAGACTATTCATCCTCTGAAGAGGATGAAGATGTAACTGGAGAGCAAGTTGCTCAATATTTAGGAGCTATCATGAAGCTGAATGCCAAGTTATTTGGTAATGAGACTTGGGAAAGTGAACCTCCCTTGCTCATTAATGAACTGGATACTTGGATTCAGAAAATTCTACCTCAAAAGAAACAAGATCCTAGCAAGTTCTTAATACCCTGTACCATAGGCACCATGATCTTTGAAAAAGCTCTGTGTGATCTGGGGTCAGGGATAAATCTTATGCCACTCTCTGTAATGGAGAAGCTGGGGATCATTGAGGTACAACCTGCCTTGTTCTCATTACAACTGGCAGACAAGTCATTGAGACAAGCCTATGGAATAGTAGAGGATGTGTTAGTAAAGGTTGAAGGCCTTTACATCCCTGCTGATTTCATAATCTTAGACACTAGGAAGGAAGAGGATGATTGCATCATCCTTGGAAGACCTTTCCTAGCCACAGCAGGAGCTGTGATAGATGTCAACAGAGGTGAATTAGTCCTTCAATTGAATGGGGACTACCTTGTGTTTAAGGCACATGGCCATCCCTCTGTGACAGAAGAGAGTAAGCATGAAGAGCTTCTCTCAGTTCAGAGTCAAGAAGAGCCCACACAGTCAAACTCTAAGTTTGGTGTTGTGAGGCCACAACCAAACTCTAAGTTTGGTGTTAAGACCCCATATCCAAACTCTAAGTTTGGTGTTGGGACTATAAAACATTGACCTGATCACCTTGTGGCTCCATGAGAGCCACTGTCAAGCTATTGACATTAAAGAAGCGCTTGTTGGGAGGCAACCCAATCTTATTTATCTAATTTTTATTTTATTTTATATTATTATTATTTTGTGTTTATTAGGTACATGATCATGAGGAGTCACGAAAAAAATCATAAAAATTAAAAACAGAATCAAAAACAGCAGAAGAAAAAAATCACACCCTGGAGGACGCATAGGCTTGCGTTCAACGCCAGTAAGATGCATCTGGTTGGCGTTCAACGCCAGAACAAAGCATCATTCTGGCGCTGAACGCCCAGAAACAAGCAACATTCTGGCGCTAAACGCCAGGAATGTGCCCAGAGAGGAAAAGCTGGCGCTGAACGCCAGTAACAAGCATGAAACTGGCGTTCAACGCCAGGAACATGCTTTACATGGGCGTTGAACGCCCAGAATGTGCACCACTCGGCGTTTAAACACCAGAATGGTGTGCAAAGGCATTTTACATGCCTATTTGGTGCAGGGATGGAATTCCTTGACACCTTAGGATCCGTGGACCCCACAAGAACACCTTAGGATCTTTGGACCCCACAGGATCCCCACCTACCATATTCCTACCTTACCTCCTAATCCTAGTTTTTGTGATTACTCTTCCCCATGTCACACTTCCCAACAACTTTCACCAATCACCTCAACTCCTCTTCCCAATTACCCCATTCACCACTCACATCCATCCACTCTTCCCCATAAACCCCACCTTCCTTCAAAAATTCAAAACCATTTTCCCACCCATTCCCACCCTAAATAGCCGAACACAACCTACCCCCTCTCCCTATAAATACCCTTCCTTTCTACTTCATTTTCACACAACACAACCCCTCTTCTCCCACTTAGCCGAAACCACCTCTCTCCCTCTCTACCATATTTTCTTCTTCTTCTTCTTCTCTTCTTTCTTCTATTGCTCGAGGGCGAGCAATATTTTAAGTTTGGTGTGGTAAAAGCATAAGCTTTTTGTTTTTCCATTACCATCAATGGCACCTAAGGCCGGAGTATCCTCTAGAAAAGGAAAAGGGAAGACAAAAGCTTCCACCTCCGAGTCATGGGAGATGGAAAGATTCATCTCCAAGAGCCATCAAGACCACTTCTATGATGTTGTGGGAAAGAAGAAGGTGATCCCTGAGGTCCCTTTCAAGCTCAAGAAAAATGAGTATCCGGAGATCCGACATGAAATCCGAAGAAGAGGTTGGGAAGTCTTAACCAACCCCATGCAACAAGTCGGAATCTTAATGGTTCAAGAATTCTATGCCAATGCATGGATCACTAGGAACCATGATCAAGGTATGAACCCGAGTCCAAAGAATTATCTCACAATGGTTCGGGGGAAATACTTGGATTTTAGTCCGGAAAATGTGAGGTTGGCATTCCACTTGCCCATGATGCAAGGAGATGAACGCCCCTACACTAGAAGGGTCAACTTTGATCAAAGGTTGGACCAAGTCCTTATGGACATTTGTGTGGAAGGAGCTCAATGGAAGAGAGACTCCAAAGGTAAGCCAGTCCAACTAAGAAGACTGGACCTCAAGCCTATAGCTAGAGGATGGTTGGAGTTCATTCAACGCTCCATTATTCCTACTCGCAACCGATCTGAAGTTACTGTGGATCGGGCCATCATGATTCATGGCATCATGATTGGAGAGGAAGTAGAAGTTCATGAGGTCAACTCCAATGAAATCTACAAAATAGCTGACAAGCCTTCACCCATGGCACGGCTAGCTTTTCCTCACCTTATTTGCCATCTATGTTACTCAGCTGGAGTTATCATAGAAGGAGACATCCTCATTGAAGAGGATAAGCCCATCACCAAGAAGAGAATGGAGCAAGCAAGAGAGACCCTTCACGGTTCTCAAGAGATGCATGAGGAAGCTCATCATCAAGAAATCCCTGAGATGCCTCAAGGGACGCACTTTCCTCCAAACAACTATTGGGAACAACTCAACACTTCCTTAGAAGATTTGAGCCACAATGTTGAACAATTAAGGGTGGAACATCATGAGCACTCCATCATTCTCCAAGAAATAAGAGAAGATCAAAGAGCAATGAGGGAGGAGCAACAAAGGCAAGGAAGGGACATAGAAGAGCTTAAGGACATTGTTGGACCTTCAAGAAGAAGACGCCACTAAAGGTGGATTCATTCCTTGTTCTTTATTTCTTTCTGTTTTTCGGTTTTTAATGTGTGTTTATCTATGTTTTGTGTCTTTACTTCATGATCATTAGTGTGTAACCATGCCTTAAAGCTATGAATAAAATCCATTAATCCTTCACCTCTCTTAAAAGAAAAATGTTTTAATTCAAAAGAACAAGAAGTACATGAATTTCGAATCTGTCCTTGAATTTAATTTAATTATATTGATGTGGTGACAATACTTTTGTTTTCTGAATGAATGCTTGAACAGTGCATATGTCTTTTGATCTTGTTGTTTATGAATGTTAAAATTGTTGGCTCTTGAAAGAATGATGAACAAAGAGAAATGTTATTGAGGATCTGAAAAATCATGAAATTGATTCTTGAAGCAAGAAAAAGCAGTGAACAAGAAAAAGCTTGCGAAAAAAAATGGCAAAAAAATAGAAAGAAAAAGAACAAGCAAGCAGAAAAAGCCAATAGCCCTTAAAACCAAAAGGCAAGGGTAAAAAAAGGATCCAAGGCTTTGAGCATCAATGGATAGGAGGGCCCAAGGAAATAAAATCCAGGCCTAAGCGGCTAAATCAAGCTGTCCCTAACCATATGCTTGTGTCATGAAGGTCCAAGTGAAAAGCTTGAGACTGAGTGGTTAAAGTCGTGATCCAAAGCAAAAGAGTGTGCTTAAGAGCTCTGGACACCACTAACTGGGGACTCTAGCAAAGCTAAGTCACAATCTGAAAAGGTTCACCCAGTTATGTGTCTGTGGCATTTATGTATCCGGTGGTAATACTGGAAAACAAAATGCTTAGGGCCACGGCCAAGACTCATAAAAGTAGCTGTGTTCAAGAATCAACATGCTTAACTAAGAAAATCAATAACACTATCTAAACTTCTAAGTTCCTAGAGAAGCCAATCATTCTAAGCTTCAAAGGAAAAAGTGAGATGCCAAAACTGTTCAGAGGCAAAAAGCTACAAGTCCCGCTCATCTAATTAGAACTAATATTCATTGATATTCTGAATTTATAGTATATTCTCTTTTTTTTATCCTATTTGATTTTCAGTTACTTGGGGACAAGCAACAATTTAAGTTTGGTGTTGTGATGAGCGGATAATTTATACTCTTTTTGGCATTGTTTTTAGGTAGTTTTTAGTAAGTTCAAGCTACTTTTAGGGATGTTTTCATTAGTTTTTATGCTAAATTCACATTTCTGGACTTTACTATGAGTTTGTGTGTTTTTCTATAATTTCAGGTATTTTCTGGCTGAAATTGAGGGACTTGAGCAAAACTCTGAAAAAGGCTGACAAAAGGACTGCTGATGCTGTTGGATTCTGACCTCCCTACACTCAAAATAGATTTTATGGAGCTACAGAACTCCAAATGGCGCGCTCTCAACGGCGTTGGAAAGTAGACATCCAGGGCTTTCCAGCAATATATAATAGTCCATACTTTATTCGGTAATTGACGACGTAAAGTGGCGCTCAACGCCAAGTACATGCTGCTGTCTGGAGTCAAACGCCAGAAACACGTCACGACCCGGAGTTGAACGCCAGAAACACGCTATAACTCGGCGTTCAACTCCAATAAAAGCCTCAGCTCGTGGATAGATCAAGCTCAGCCCAAACATACACCAAGTGGGCCCTAGAAGTGGATTTATGCATCAATTACTTACTCCTGTAAACCCTAGTAGCTAGTTTATTATAAATAGGACTTTTTACTAGTGTATTAGACATCTTGGGACGATTAGTTCTCAGATCATGGGGGCTGGCCATTCGGCCATGCCTGAACCTTTCACTTATGTATTTTCAACGGTGGAGTTTCTACACACCATAGATTAAGGGTGTGGAGCTCTTCTGTACCTCAAGTTTCAATGCAATTACTATTACTTTCTATTCAATTCTCTTTATTCTTATTCCAAGATATACGTTGCACTTCAACTTGATGAATGTGATGATCCGTGACACTCATCATCATTCTCACCTATGAACGCGCGTGATTGACAACCACTTCCGTTCTACCTTAGGCCAGGCGCATATCTCTTAGATTCCCCAACAGAATCTTCGTGGTATAAGCTAGATATGGCGGCATTCATGGGAATCCAAAAAGTCTAACCTTGTCTGCGGTATTCCGAGTAGGATTTCGGGAATCCGGAAAGTCTAACCTTGTCCGTGGTATTCCGAGTAGGATATCGGTATTGAATGACTGTGACGAGCTTCAAACTCCTGACGGCTGGGCGTTAGTGACAGACGCAAAAGGATCTAGGGATTCTATTCCAACCTGATTGAGAATCGACAGATGATTAGCCGTGCTGTGACAGAGCATTTGGACCATTTTCACCGAGAGGATTAAAAGTAGCCATTGATGATAGTGATGCCCTACATACAGCTTGCCATGGAAAGGAGTAAAAAAGATTGAAGGAAGAGCGAGTAGTAAAGTAGAGTTTCAAGAGGAACACAGCATCTCCATACACCTATCTGAAATTCCCACTATTGATTTACATAAGTATTTCTATCCTTTTTATTTTCTATTTTATTATTAATTTTCGAAACCATTAAACCATTTTAATCTGCCTAACTGAGATTTACAAGGTGACCATAGCTTGCTTCATACCAACAATCTCTGTGGGATCGACCCTTACTCACGTAAGGTTTGTTACTTGGACAACCCAGTACACTTGCTTAATAATGGATCACAATTTCGTCCACCACGACTCTTTAAGGTAAGCTTTCAGCCAACACTCCCGAACCAGTTGGTGCAAGGTGCTAGGTGTTAAGACACCCGTAAGGACTTACTCCCTCAAGTCTCTTTCTATCATACATACACACCACAGGCACATGGTTTGTTATTTTTTTTTCTTGAGACCTTGGTGTCCAGCACCTCTTTGGGTTGCTAAGTGCTCTGTAGCAAAGGCTGCTCTTGATAGTGGATTTTCAGCTGATAATCTCGGATTAGTTAACCCAAGTTACCAGGTGATAAGGCACCCCTAAGAGCTTATTCATCCAAGCATATCCTTTGCACATGAACACCACAGACACAAGCCTTAGTCTTCAAACCCTTGGTGCCTAGCATTATTTTTTATTGTTTTTCTTTCCTTTTCAACTTTTATTGCTCTTTCTCTTTTCTTATTGGGATCTTATTATTTGGTTAGTCTCATAGGATGTGTTTCAAGCATAGGATTCAGGATAGATAGTTGCCTTCCTACCTTGTTGGTGAACCAACTTAGCTAATTAATCACCCTACCACAATCATTCAGGACTTACTTCACAAGATAACTCCACTCTTGTTCTTTTCATAACATCTTCTTTTTGATTAACTTAAAGGACAAGCATACAAGTAAGAAAGGTGAAAATGCAGAAGGGACATTAGACTAGTAAACATAAACCTAAGCAATGAAAACTCTAAAGGCAGAATTGAAAATCCTAAGCTACCATGGAAGCATGTTCTATTTCATACATGATTTTCCTTATTTAAAGCTTGGAAGAGATAAAACTAAGAAAGAACTCCACCACCTTTCACTTATTGGAGTGCTCATGTTCTTTTGCTTCCTTGTCTTCTTTGTGTCCACTTGTGCTTCCTTGCATCCAATTTATTCTGGCTATTTTCCAATCTTCTAGTGCCTTCCTTACTGATTTATGACTCTTTTTGGCCCTTTCTCGTTCCACTCGTGCTAATTCATCCTTTACGTCCTTATATCTTGTGATCCCAGGGTGTAATATAGGTAGTTGTCTGACTAAATACCCAAGCCTGGCTTGGGTGTTTACATGATATCCAGTCTCACTCATATAAACCCCTTCCAAAAATGCTCTGTATTCATCGAAAAGATCTACCTGTTCTCTTTGTTTCCTATGCATTTTATGAATCTGTGCACCTAGATGTGCTTGGATGTTGATTATCTTTTGGATGGCTTCTTGTTGTTGATCTTGCTTTTGGTTCAGGTTATGGAAGGACTCACTCTATTGTCTCCCTTGTTCCAATTGCTGTTCCATCATTTGTTTTTGCCACTTCCCTTGTTGATTCATCCATATAGAGAGTGATTCTTCTTGACGGTCCATTATTTGCATTTGAAGCTCCTTCTATGCCCCATTGATTCTCCATGTATTGCCTAGACAAGGTATCAATAGCCTCTTGTAACTGGTGCATGTCTAAGGTGGCTGGGGCTTGCTCCTGTGGGTTTTGTCCTTCCTCAGCTCGATGGGCTGGCCTCTTTCTTAGTCTTCGTTGAGGTAGGGGAGGTGCAGCAGCATGCATCCGATGAAAAGTAATTGGAAGGCCAACTTTCATCCACTCGGGGTTTCCATCTTCGAACACCATCCCAGCCTTGTTGCAAAGAAAGAGAATAGTGCCGGGATAGCCTAACCTTCCTCCAGAATCACTCTTCTCAGCAAACTTCTGAATACCTTGGGCTATGAGTTCATGGACCTTAATTTCCCCTCCCTTTATTATGCATTGCACCATTGTTGCTCTCTTAAGGTTTTCCTCTGAGTTATTTCTGGCTGGGAGGATGGATCTCCTTACAATTTCGAACCACCCCTTAGCCTCAGGAAGGAGGTCTCCTCTTTTTATAAATCTGGGCTTCCCATGGGGGTCTCTGTCCCAATCCGCTCCCTGCACACAGATATCTTTCATAATCTAGTCGTGGTTGGGGTTGTTATCTATTCTTGAGTGATAGCTCTCTTCGGTAAAGGGTATGGTTCGCAGCTTTAGCATTCTCATGATGCTCATGGGACTAAAATCCACCATTACCCTTCTCACGAAACTTGTGTAGGATTCGTCTGCCTTATCATGTCTAACCGCATTTGCATAAAACTCTCTTACCAGAGTTGCGTTCACCCTTGTAATCGGATCAGTGAGGAGCTCCCATCGACGTTTTTCCACCTTCTCTGTGATTTTGGAGCACTCAGTTTTTGTGAGTTGAAAGCCTAACTCATATATGACTTCTTTATTAGCCATCCACCTAAATTGTAGTGCATGGTAAAAGGTTCTAAATTTTTTTTCATCAAAAGGAGGCTGCTCTATAGGCTCCTTCCCTTTTCACCTCTTGGAGCTTGAGGATGCCATGTAGGATGGTTGATATGTTTGTTACTCACAAGACGTGGCTAGGAGAGTGTGTATGAAACTTTTGGTGGAGAATGGAGTATGTGTGTTCGAGAGAAGGAAGAGAGATGGATGGGAGTGATGATTGCGTATGAAAAGGTTGCAGAATAGGGATCATTTATATAGAAAAATGATGGGTGTTTGAAGGGTGTGGATTGATGGTGTTGCTTAGTAGTGGATGGTTGGGGTTTGGCATTAGATGAGCACAAGGATCACCTCTTTTATGAGGGTCTTAGTTCGGTCTCCAAAGCTATCCAACTCCCAATGTTGCATGGTAACACTTTCCAAGATACTCCCATTGAAGAGAAGTGTGAGGTTTCCTTGGTATAGTGGCCGAACCTCCTTTCTTTAGTTGTCCTATCAAGTACCACCAATCCCCTTTTTGATTTCCTATACAAGACAAAAGGAATGCAAAATGATCAATTGAATTTTTGGTGGGAAGAATTAAAGTGTGAAATAGCTACTATTAAAATCTTTTTCTTTTGTTTTTGAAATAACTAAATGCTTTTCATGAATACCAATCAATCGACCACTCAATTTCCCATGCATGCAGCGTTGGTAACACCAAACTTGTTTGTGATCATATGGTGTAACAAGACTAAAAAAGAATCTCATACCATTGAGTGTGTTCAAGCCCTCTTGGTGTGCCTTGAACACCAAACTTATCATGTACTATATGCTGCATGTAGGGATTCTTATATTGTTTGTCGAAGTTGATTTAGAATCCATGAATTTTGCTTTATTACTACTATTAGAGATTAAAGAGAGAGGGTGTAGAACATGGGTTGCCTCCCATGAAGCGCTTCTTTAGCGTCATTAGCTTGACGTTCGGCCTCTATCAGGGTGGTTGGTAGTGCTACAAATTTTCTCCCCTTGCAGTGAACTTGTTTCCATTGGCTTTGTTAAGAAGCTCCACATGTTCTAAGGACAAGATTTTGTTGATGGTGTATACTGGAGGCAGCTGAGATGGAATGGTGGGGAGATGAGGTGGTATAGATGGAAAATAGGCAGAGATCACTTCATCTCCTGGCGAGAAATCTTCTGTAGGGATTTTCTTGTTTTTCCATCCCCTTGGGGCCTTTTTTTTGTGTCCCTTGATGTCACCTTGCTATTTGCGGTTTTCTCTTTGAGGAAAATTTTGTTACTTGTCTCATATGACTCTGGTGGGTCTGGTTCCCTTTGGGTTACACTTGGCTGTTGCTCCTTCTGATCACATTGGTTGTTAACCATAGGAGTTCTAAGGTGTGGTGCTTGTGCTCCCTTGTTTGGCTCTTCCATAAGCTCTTTCTTGTGCTCTTCCTCTGACTCTTTGTTATCATGATCTGCTTCTTGTGAGGGTTTAAAAACATTGAAGGTGAGCTGTTCATCATATATTCTCAATACTAGCTCTCCTCGCTCTACATCTATAAGTGTTCTGGCTGTGGCTAAGAATGGCCTTCCTATAATGATGGGGTGAATAGGATTCTCTTCCATTTCCAGGATAACAAAGTTTGTGGGGAGGAAGTAGTTCCCAACCTTCACTAACACGTTCTCAACCACTCCTATTGCCTGTTTTTGGGTTTTGTCAACCAGTTTGATGATTACGTCTGTGGGTGTTAGCTCATTGATTTGAAGCTTTTTCATGAGGGACAGAGGCATTAAGTTGATGCTTGCTCCCAGGTCACAGAGTCCTTTATCAAACATTGTCTCTCCTATAGCACAGGGAATGTGGAAACTCCCTGGATCCTTCTTCTTTATAGGTGGCCCTGTTTGGATAATAGCACTGCACTCCCTGTTCATCTTTATTGTTTGTCCACCCTTCAATGAACTCTTTTTGGCCAGTAGCTCCTTTATATACTTGATGTAAGAGGGCATTTGCTGGAGGGCCTTAATGAATGGTATATTTACATCAAGAGATGCAAACATGTCGAAGAACCTTGAATACATTCTCCTTGCTACACCTCCTTTGAGCCTTTGGGGAAAGGGTGCATATGGGTTCAGTATCTCCCTTTTCTTTAGCTCTTCCCTGAGTGTGGGTTGGGGTGCATGGTTTCTTTCTTCATGATTTTCCTTTGGACTATCTTGGAGGTATTCTATTTGTGTGTCTACTTCCTCCACACTCCTCTTCATTTTGCATTCTTCCCACCTTACTTTCTTTACTTCTCCTCTTGGATTCTTCTTTGTGTCACTGGGAAATCCATTAGTGGGTTTGGGAAACTGTTGAGATAGATACCCTACTTGGGATTCTAGTCTCTTGATGGTTTCCCCTTGGTTTTTGATATTAGCTCGCATTTCATCCTTAAACACCTTGTTGTCATGGACTTCTCTACATATGTCTTCAAGTAGAGTCTCAATTTTGGAAAGTCTATCCTCGGTTAGTGATGGTGGGTTAAGATTAGGTTGTTGTTGATAGAATCTCTGTGAGGTATGTTGGTGAGTTGCATTATTGTTGGAATTGTGGTTGTGGCGTCTCTGGTCTTGGCCTTGGTCTTGTTGATTCCCCCATCCAAAGTTGGGGTGATTTCTCCATCCAGAGTTGTAAGTTTTGGAGTATGGATCATGGATTTATCTGGGTGAGCTTCCAACATAGTTGGCTTGTTCCCAGTCAGCCTCTTCTCCTACATTCACTCCTTCCTGAGCTGGTGATGAAGTGATGACTACTGCAACTTGGTTTTCTTTCACCTTCTTGGTAAGATCTGCTAGCTACTTGGTGATCATCTTATTTTGAGCCAGCAATGCAATCATGTGATTCAGCTCCATTACTCCTCGAGTGTTGCTTCTTTCAGAAGCATAGAAGTAGTCATTCTCAGCTACCGTTTCAATGACATCTATGGCTTCTTCAATGGTTTTCTTCTTGTTTAGAGAGTCCCCTGATGAATGGTCTACAGCTTTCTTTGACTCATAGGAAAGACCTTCATAGAAAATGTGAAGTTGAACCCATTCATTGAACATGTCCGGTGGGCATCTTCTTATTAAGTCCTTGAGCCTCTCCTATGCCTCATAGAGAGTTTCACCATCTTGTTGCCTGAAAGTTTGCACCCCAGCCCTCAGCCTATTAATTCTTTGAGGAGGGTAGAATCTTGCCGAAAATTTGTTCACCACATCTTCCCAATTTGTTAAGCTCTCCTTTGGGAAGGACTCCAGCCAATTGGATGCTTTGTCCTTGAGTGAAAAAGGGAACGAAAGCAGCCTATAGACATCCAAATGGACTCCATTAGACTTTACAGTGTCACATATTCTCAGGAAGGTGGTTAGATGTTGATTGGGATCTTCTTGGGCACTTCCTCCAAATGAGCAGTTGTTTTGAACAAGGGTGATGAGCTGGGGTTTTAATTCAAAGTTGTTGGCATGTATGGTGGGCTTTTGGATGCTACTTCCACAGTTTCTTGGGTTTGGATTGATGTAAGAGCCTAGGACTCTCCTTTCTTGCCCAGTATGATTTACAGGGCCTTCTCTGGCATGGTTGTGAGCTTCTCCTTCATGATTGTTTTCTAAATTCTCCTCCATGTTTGTTTCAAAGTACTCTTCCTCTTCTTCAGCACCAACAACTCTTTTCCCTCTTGCTTCCCTCCTTAATCTCTAGAGGGTCCTTTCAGGTTCTGAATAGAAGAAAGTTGAAGCTTTGTTTCTTCTCCCTGTCATACAACTAACAGAGCGCCCAACAAGAAATAAAATGAAGAGATTATTATTGTTAGAGTGATTGTTAGTGTGAGTGGTACAAATTATCAAACAGTTAGTGGGTTAATGAGCAAAATTGTAAATAATAACAAAGAAAGAAAGAAAATAGAGAGGGTATAGGGGATGAGGAAGAAACTGAACAAACTGAAGGTAAATGACTAGATAAAGTAAACAAACAAAATAAAAAAAATGCTCAATCTAGTGAACTTCCAACTTAATCATTGTTGATACAAAATTAATCCCTGGCAACGGCGCCATAAACTTGATGCACGAAAACTTGTCTCTCAACAAATTTCCCTTCGACTAGTATACCGAATTGTCGTCAAGTAAAAACTCACAATAGAGTGAGGTTGAATCCCACAGAGATTGATTGGTCAAGCAATTTTAGTTGGAAGAGTATGCTAGTTGAGCTAAACAGAGTATAGTTTGAGAATTGCAGAAAATTAAATGGCGGGAAAGTAAATAGCAGAAAATAAAGTACAGAATCTTGAATGGAGAATCAGGGAGATGAACATGGAAAAAAATGGCAGAAAGTAAAGAGAATGGGTAAGATCAGAAATGGGGAATTCATTGGGCTCAGGAGATGTTGCATTCTCCGGATCAAGTTCATTTTTATCTCTTCCTCAATCTATGCATCTATTGATCTCCTTGGCAATCTTAGGTGATTGGATCCCAATTCCTTGGCAATCCAATCTCTCTAAGCTTGAACAATTGCCCAATACCTTGATTTAATTACTCAACCATGCATAAAGGCTCAAATCTCACAGGTTGTTTGTTCTTTAGCTCAAAAATCATGTTCCAAATACAACTTCAAGCAAATTTAACATAAAAGTTTTAATTAAAATTAGTGAAATTTTTGTTCCAAAAAAATAGAGTCTTAGAAAAAACTTATTGTCTTTTCAATTAAGTAGAACATGCATGCAACTAATCTATTACTATGCAATTTATCCTATTCTACAAAAGAAAAAAACTAACTAAATATCCTAATTTATTGGTGTTTAGGGAAGAAAATTTACCTCCGGAAGTCAGGTACTGACCGACCTCCCCACACTTAAGGATTTGCACTGTCCTCGGTGCCATCTGTCAGGAACAACGGTGGGCTGGTGGCAGTATCTCCATAGTCGGGACCGTCATGGCTCCCTGTGCTGGTGAAGGAGGTAGAGTCCGGAGTGCATGGGTCGTCGTCAGGTCTGTGATTGCCTGTGAGTAGCTCTTTGAGGTATTTGAAACGGCGGTGGTTGCGGTGCTTTTGGAGCTTTGCTTTCTTTTCTTGTTGGTCTAACCACTTCAGTATTTGGTGTAGCAGCTGACTAGTAGATAGTGGAGGAACTACAGCATCCTCTGTGGACTGGCTGGTAGTGGCAAGTGGTGGCTTGAGATATCTCCCGTTGGGGACATACTGATCATTCCGTGGAAATATGGCTTTGGTGTCTCCAGCTCTGTAGGGGACTCCGGCTGCTGAGATAAGATCAGAGACCAAGGCAGGGAAAGGTAGGTTACCCGCGATCTGTACGTGTTTCATAGCATTTTGGATATGTCTCAGTA
The DNA here is from genome assembly GCF_014773155.1 of Arachis stenosperma. Lineage (NCBI taxonomy): Eukaryota > Viridiplantae > Streptophyta > Magnoliopsida > Fabales > Fabaceae > Arachis > Arachis stenosperma. Next base: position 43,020,142 of record NC_080378.1, on the reverse strand, counting down.
AATTTAGAGGCTGGTCTGTGAGGATGCACCATAGTAGAACGGCCATGTCTGCGGTGAAGGAGGACTCATGAGTGCTCGGGAAGATGTAATGGGACATAATCTGTGCCCATACGTGAGCCTCTAAGGTAAGTGCGGAAGCCGAGATTCCCTTAGGATGGGAACGATGGTATCCGAAGATTCATTTGCTGCCAGGTTGAGCGATAACTCTGAGAACAGCGTCCCAGTCAAAGTTGTATGCCTGGCGCTTGATGGTGGCTTTCTGAAAAGCGTCCAATCCTTCTGGAGCAGGGGAAAGATCTAAGGCTCGCTGAATGGCCTTTTCTGTAATGGGAACTTGCTTCTGACGTATAAAGATAGACTGCAGAGTTGGCAGGTGGAAGTTGGAGTAGAACTCAACTACCCAAGAAAGATTGACCTGCCTTGGCTGTCTCTGTAGGAAACTCCAATGTCTTTGTGCAATTTGCGGCTCAACAAAGTCGGCAATACGAGGCGGAAGGATAAGAAGGTGTTCATTGTTGTAATTCTGAGCTGCCAGAATAGGAAACATCTGCTCATAGTAGCGATTTGGAAATCGTGCAGTGTCCGTTGCTGGGAAGGCTCTCTCCTTTTCATCAACCTTTATAATCCTTTTAATTCTTTTTGTTGAGGGCTTGACTGCAGTTGAAGAAGGTTCTGCCACTAATGTTCTTTTTGTTCCTTTCCTTGCTGTTGATTTGGGAGTAGCTTTCTCTTTGCCTTTCTTGGTGGTCATCCTGAAAGGGAACGAGAAAAGTAAATTAAATTTAAAGAGATAGAGCAAGGAAGATGGTGCGCGAAATTGTGATCACTACAACTTCACACAACTAACCAGCAAGTGCACTGGGTCGTCCAAGTAATACCTTACGTGAGTAAGGGTCGATCCCACGGAGATTGTTACTATTGAAGCAAGCTATGGTCATCTTGTAAATCTTAGTCAGGCAGACTCAAATGTATGATGATGAATGAAAATAACATAAAGATAAAGATAGAGATACTTATGTATATCATTGGTGTAAGAGCTTCAGACAAGCGTATGAAGATGCCTTCCCTTCCGTCTCTCTGCTTTCTTACTGTCTTCATCCAATCCTTTCTTACTCCTTTCCATGGCAAGCTCGTGTAGGGTTTCACTGTTGTCAGCAGCTACCTCCCGTCCGCGCAGTGAAAGCTAATGCACGCACTCTGTCACAGTGCTGCCAATCACCGGTTTGGTTCCCTCCCCTACCGGAATAGAATCACTCTTTTGCGTCTGTCACTAACGCCCAGTAGGTTACAGGTTTGAAGCACTTCACAGTTATTCAATCATTGAATCCTACTCAGAATACCACAGACAAGGTTAGACCTTCCGGATTCTCTTGAATGCTGCCATCAAGTCCTGCCTTTACCACGAAGACTCTGATCTCACGGAATGGTTGGCTCGTTTGTCAGGCGAGCACTCGGTTGTCAGGCGATCAACCATGCATCGTGCAATCAGGAATCCAAGAGATATTCACTAAGCCTCAGATGCGTGTAGAACAAGAATGGTTGTCAGTCACCTTGTTCATGAGTGAGAATGGTGATGGGCGTCAATCATCACCTTCATCATGTTGAAGAACAAGTGATATATTGGATAAAGAACAAGTGGAATTGAATGGAAGAACAATAGTAATTGCATTAATACTCGAGGTACAGCAGAGCTCCACACCTTAATCTATGGTGTGTAGAAACTCCACCGTTGAAAATACATAAGAACAAGGTCTAGGCATGGCCGAATGGCCAGCCTCCCAAAGGTCTAAGATAGCATAAAACAAAGATAGCTACCCCAAAAGTCTCGATACAAATACAATAGTAAAAGGTCCTACTTATAGAAAACTAGTACATAGATGAGTAAATGACATAAAAATCCACTTCCGGGCCCACTTGGTGTGTGCTTGGGCTGAGCAATGAAGCAATTTCGTGTAGAGACTCTCCTTGGAGTTAAACGCCAGCTTTAGTGCCAGTTTGGGCGTTTAACTCCCAATTAGGTGCCAGTTCCGGCGTTTAACGCTGGAATTTCTTGAGGTGACTTTGAACGCCGGTTTGGGCCATCAAATCTTGGGCAAAGTATGGACTATTATATATTGCTGGAAAGCCCAGGATGTCTACTTTCCAACGCCGTTGAGAGCGCGCCAATTGGTCTTCTGTAGCTCCAGAAAATCCACTTCGAGTGCAGGGAGGTCAGAATCCAACAGCATCTGCAGTCCTTTTGAGTCTCTGGATCAGATTTTTGCTCAGGTCCCTCAATTTCAGCCAGAAAATACCTGAAATCACAGAAAAACACACAAACTCATAGTAAAGTCCAGAAAAGTGAATTTTAACTAAAAACTAATAAAAATATACTAATAACTCAACTAAAACTACCAAAAACATACTAAAAACAATGCCAAAAAGCATACAAATTATCCGCTCATCACAACACCAAACTTAAATTGTTGCTTGTCCCCAAGCAACTGAAAATCAAATAAGATAAAAAGAAGAGAATATGCAATGAATCCCAAAAACATCTATGAAGATCAGTATTAATTAGATGAGCGGGGCTTTTAACTTTTTGCCTCTGAATAGTTTTGGCATCTCACTCTATCCCTTGTAATTCAGAATGATTGGCTTCTTTAGGAACTCAGAATCCAGATAGTGTTAATGATTCTCCTAGTAAGGTATGATGATTCTTGAACATAGCTATTTCTTGAGTCTTGGCCGTGGCCCAAAGCACTCTGTCTTCCAGTATTACCACCGGATACATACATGCCACAGACACATAATTGGGTGAACCTTTTCAGATTGTGACTCAGCTTTGCTAAAGTCCCCAATTAGAGGTGTCCAGGGTTCTTAAGCACACTCTTATTGGCTTGGATCACAACTTTATTTCTTTCTTTTTCTTTCTTTTTTTTTTCGAAAATTTTTTTTTTTCGGTTTCTTTTCCTTTTTTTTTTCACTGCTTTTTCTTGCTTCAAGAATCATTTTTAATGATTTTTCAGATCCTCAGTAACATGTCTCCTTTTTCATCATTCTTTCAAGAGCCAACATTCATGAACCACAAATTCAAAAGACATATGCACTGTTCAAGCATACATTCAGAGAACAAAAGTGTTGCCACCACATCAAATCAATTAAACTATTATAAAATTCAGAATTCATGCAATTCTTTCCTTTTCAATTAAGCACGTTTTTATTTAAGAGAGGCGATGGATTCATAGGACATTCATAACTTTAAGGCATAGACACTAAGACACTAATGATCACAAGACACAAACATGGATAAGCATAAGCATAAAAATCGAAAAACAGAAGAATAAAGAACAAGAAAATCAAGGAACGGGTCCACCTTAGTGATGGCGGCTCTTTCTTGCTCTTGAAGATCCTATGGAGTGCTTGAGCTCCTCAATGTCTCTTCCTTGTCTTTGTTGCTCCTCCCTCATGATTCTTTGGTCTTCTCTAATTTCATGGAGGAGAATGGAGTGTTCTTGATGCTCCACCCTTAGTTTTGTGGAGGAAAGTGCATCCCTTGAGGTATCTCAGGGATCTCTTGATGAGAAGGGTCTCTTGTGTACTCCATCCTTTTCTTGGTGATGGGCTTGTCCTCATCAATGGGGGTATCTCCTTCTATGTCAACTCCAACTGAATAACAGAGGTGACAGATGAGATGAGGAAAGGCTAACCTTGCCAAAGTGGAGGTCTTGTCCGCCACCTTGTAGAGTTCTTGAGCTATAACCTCATGAACTTCCACTTCTTCTCCAATCATGATGCTATGGATCATGATAGCCCGGTCTATGGTAACTTCGGACCGGTTGCTAGTGGGAATGATTGAGCGTTGTATGAACTCTAACCATCCTCTAGCCACGGGCTTGAGGTCATGCCTTCTCAATTGAACCGGCTTTCCTCTTGAATCTTGCTTCCATTGTGCGCCCTCTTCACATATGGTTGTGAGGACTTGGTCCAACCTTTGATCAAAGTTGACCCTTCTAGTGTAAGGATGCTCATCTCCTTGCATCATAGGCAAGTTGAACGCCACCCTCACACTCTTCGGACTAAAATCCAAGTATTTCCCCCGAACCATAGTGAGATAATTCTTTGGATTCGGGTTCACACTTTGGTCATGGTTCTTGGTGATCCATGAATTGGCATAGAACTCTTGAACCATCAAGATTCCGACTTGTTGAATGGGGTTGGTAAGTACTTCCCAACCTCTTCTTCGGATCTCATGGCGGATCTCCGGATATTCACCCTTTTTGAGTGAAAAGGGGACTTCGGGGATCACCTTCTTCAAGGCCACAACTTCATAGAAGTGGTCTTGATGCACCCTTGAGAGGAATCTATCCATCCCCCATGACTCGGAGGTGGAAGCTTTTGCCTTCCCTTTCCTCTTTTTAGAGGTTTCTCCGGCCTTGGATGCCATAAATGGTTATGGAAAAACGAAAAAGCAACGCTTTTACCACACCAAACTTAAAATGTTTGCTCGTCCTCGAGCAAAAGAAGAAAGAAGAGAGTAGAAGAAGAAGAAATGAGGAAGAGGGAGATGGTAGTGTGTTCGGCCAAGAAGGGTAAGAAAGGGTGTTTAGGTTGTGTGAAAATGAAGGGTTGAAGAAGGGTATATATAGGAGAGAGGGGGGTAATGGTGCGGCCATTGAGGGTGGGTTTGGGAGGGAAAGTGGTTTGAATTTGAAGGGTGAGGTTGGTGGGGTTTTATGAGGGATGGATGTGAGTGGTGAAGAGAAAGATGGGATTTGATAGGTGAAGGGTTTGAGGTGATTGGTGAATGGGGGAAGAAGAGAGAGAGTGATGGTGGGGTCCTGTGGGGTCCACAGATCCTGTGGTGTCAAGGAAAAGTCATCCCTGCACCAAATGTTGCTCAAAATCACGTTTTGAGCTATTTCTGGCGTTAAACGCCGGGCTGGTGCCCATTCCTGGCGTTTAACGCCAGGTTGTTGCCCTTTTCTGGCGTTTAACGCCAGTCTGGTGCCCCTTTCTGGCGTTAAACGCCCAGAATGGTGCCAGACTGGGCGTTAAACGCCCAACAGCTAGCATTACTGGCGTTTGAACGCCAGCTTCTTCTCCTCCAGGGTGTGCTGTTTTTCTTCCTGTTTTTCATTCTGTTTTTGCTTTTTTCATTGTTTTTGTGACTTCTTATGATCATCAACCTACAAAAAAAAAATAAAATGACAAAAGAAAATAGTTAACTATAAAACATTGGGTTGCCTCCCAACAAGCGCTTCTTTAATGTCATTAGCTTGACAGAGGACTCTCATGGAGCCTCAGAGATACTCAGAACCGTGTTGGAACCTCCCAACACCAAACTTAGAGTTTGAATGTGGGGGTTCAACACCAAACTTAGAGTTTGGTTGTGGCCTCCCAACACCAAACTTAAAGTTTGACTGTGGGGGCTCTGCTTGGCTCTGTTTTGAGAGAAGCTCTTCATGCTTCCTCTCCATGATGATAGAGGGATGTCCTTGGGCCTTAAACACCAAGGATTCTTCATTCACTTGAATGATCAACTCTCCTCTATCAACATCAATCACAGCCTTTGCTGTGGCTAGGAAGGGTCTGCCAAGGATGATGGATTCATCCATGCACTTCCCAGTCTCTAGGACTATGAAATCAGTAGGGATGTAATGGTCTTCAATCTTCACCAAAACATTCTCTACAAGTCCATGAGCTTGTTTTCTTGAATTGTCTGCCATCTCTAATGAGATTCTAGCAGCTTGCACCTCAAAGATCCCTAATTTCTCCATTACAGAGAGGGGCATGAGGTTTACACTTGACCCTAAGTCACACAAGGCCTTCTTGAAGGTCATGGTGCCTATGGTACAAGGTATAGAAAACTTCCCAGGATCCTGCCTCTTTTGAGGTAGTTTCTGCCTAGACAAGTCATCCAGTTCTTTGGTGAGCAAGGGAGGTTCATCTTCCCAAGTCTCATTTCCAAATAACTTGTCATTTAGCTTCATGATTGCTCCAAGGTATTTAGCAACTTGCTCTTCAGTGACATACTCATCCTCTTCAGAGGAAGAATACTCATCAGAGCTCATGAATGGCAGAAGTAAGTCCAATGGAATCTCTATGGTCTCATTTTGAGCCTCAGATTCCCATGATTCCTCATTGGGGAACTCACTGGAGGCCAGTGCACGCCCATTGAGGTCTTCCTCAGTGGCGTTCACTGTCTCTCCTTCCTCCCAGAATTTGGCCATGTTAATGGCTTTGCACTCTCCTTTTGGATTTTCTTCTGTATTACTTGGGAGAGTGCTAGGAGGGAGTTCAGTAACTTTCTTGCTCAGCTGACCCACTTGTCCTTCCAAATTTCTGATGGAGGACCTTGTTTCATTCATGAAACTTTGAGTGGTCTTTATTAGATCAGAGACCATTGTTGCTAAGTCAGAAGTATTCTGCTTAGAACTCTCTGTCTGTTGCTGAGAAGATGATGGGAAAGGCTTGCTATTGCTAAACCTGTTTCTTCCACCATTATTGTTATTGAAACCTTGTTGAGGTCTCTCTTGATTCTTCCATGAGAGATTTGGGTGATTTCTCCATGAAGAATTATAGGTGTTTCCATAGGGTTCTCCTAGGTAATTCACCTCTTCCATTGAAGGGTTCTCAGGATCATAGGCTTCTTCCTCAGATGAAGCTTCCTTAGTACTGCTTGGTGCATTTTGCATTCCAGACAGACTTTGAGAAATCAAATTGACTTGTTGGGTCAATATCTTGTTCTGAGCCAGTATGGCATTCAGAGTGTCAATCTCAAGAACTCCTTTCTTCTGACTAGTCCCATTGTTCACAGGATTCCTTTCAGAAGTGTACATGATTTGGTTATTTGCAACCATTTCAATCAGTTCTTGAGCTTCTGCAGGCGTCTTCTTCAGATGAAGAGATCCTCCAGCAGAGCTATCCAAGGACATCTTAGATAGTTCAGAGAGACCATCATAGAAAATACCTATGATGCTCCATTCAGAAAGCATGTCAGAAGGGCATCTTCTGATTAATTGTTTGTATCTTCCCCAAGCTTCATAGAGGGATTCTCCATCCTTCTGTCTGAAGGTTTGGACTTCCACTCTAAGCTTACTCCATCTTTGTGGTGGAAAGAACTTTGCCAAGAAGGCATTGACTAGCTTTTCCTAAGAGTCCAGGCTTTCTTTAGGTTGAGAATCCAACCATATTCTAGCTCTGTCTCTTACAGCAAAAGGGAATAGCATCAGTCTGTAGACCTCAGGGTTAACCCCATTAGTCTTGACTGTGTCACAGATTTGCAAGAATTCAGCTAAGAACTGATGAGGATCTTCCATTGGAAGTCCATGAAACTTGCAATTCTGTTGCATTAGAGAAACTAATTGAGGCTTAAGCTCAAAGTTGTTTGCTCCAATGGCAGGGATAGAGATGCTTCTCCCATAGAAATCAGGAGTAGGTGCAGTGAAGTCACCCAGCGCCTTCCTTGCATTGTTGGCATTGTTGTTGTTTTCGGCTGCCATGTGTTCTTCTTCCTTGAAGAATTCGGTCAGGTCCTCTAAAGAGAGTTGTGCTTTAGCTTCTCTTAGCTTTCGCTTTAAGGTTCTCTCAGGCTCAGGATCAGCTTCAACAAGAATGCCTTTGTCTCTGCTTCTGCTCATATGAAAGAGAAGAGAAAAAGAGAATGTGGAATCCTCTATGTCACAGTATAGAGATTCCTTGAAGTGTCAGAGGAAAAGAGAAATAGTAAGAAGAAGGAGAAGAAGAATTCGAACTTTAATTAGATAAGGTTCGAATTGTGCATTTAGAAGGAGTGGTACTCCATAAATAGAAGGATGTGGGAAGGATGGAAGAGGATTTTCGAAAATTCAATTAAAAGATTTTGAAAACATTTTGAAAATTTGATTGATAATTTTCGAAAACTCAAAGTGGAAAAGAAATCAAGTGATTTTTGAAAAAGATTTTGAAATTAGAAATTAAAAAGATTTGATTGAAAACTATTTTAAAAAAATGTGATTAAAAAGATTTGATTGAAAAGTTATGGTCTTAAAAAGATGTGATTGAAAAGATATGATTTTAAAATAATTTTAAAAGATATGATTTGAAAACAATTTGAAAAGATGTGATTTTGAAAATTAGTGACTTGCCTAACAAGAAAAGATATGATTCAAACATAAAACCTTCCTTAACAGAAAAGGCAAAAAAAAAATGCTCAATCAAATCATTAATTGTTAGTAAGTATCTTTGAAAAGGGAAAGAAATTGATTTTGAAAACATTTGATTGAAAAGATATGATTTGAAAAAGATTTGGTTTTGAAAAACTTTGAAAACTTGAAAAAATTGATTTTGAAAACAAAATCTTCCTCCTAGCACCATCCTGGCGTTAAACGCCCAGAATGGTATACATTCTGGCGTTTAACGCCCAAAATGCACCCTTTTTGGGCGTTAAACGCCCAACCAGGTACCCTGGCTGGCGTTTAAACGCCAGTCTGCCTTCTTCACTGGGCATTTTTGAATGCTCAGCTTTTTCTGTATAATTCCTCTGCAGTATGTTCTGACTCTTCAATTCTTTGTATCATTGACTTGAAAAGACACAAATTAAAAATATTTTTGGAATTTTTTTAATAATCAATATGCAACAAGAATCAAATAACAATGCATGCAAGACACCAAACTTAGCAGTTTGTGTGCTACTGACACTATATGAGACACATGAACACTCAAGTCAATAGAATTTAAAGATCAAAACAAGAAATATATGCATGGATTCGAAAAATGTAACAAAAACATGCATTTGACACCAAACTTAAGATGAGACACTAGACTAAAGCAAGAAACATCAAATATTTTTTTTGTTTTTTTTTTTTTTTTGAATTTGCAAATTTTTTTGTAATTTTTTTTTCGAAAATCAAGTGGGAAAAGATATCAAAATTCTTAATGAGAATTCCAGGAATCAGTGCAATGCTAGTCTAAGACTCCGGTCCAGGAATTAGACATGGCTTCACAGCCAGCCAAGCTTTCAAGGAAAGCTTCGGTCCAAAACACTAGACATGACCAAAGGTCAGCCAAGCCTTAGCAGATCACTGCTCCAAAAGCAAGGTTGATGAAAATCAACAAGCTCTTGTGGTGATAAGTTGAAACCTCGGTCCAATCAGATTAGACATGGCTTCTCAGCCAGCCAGATTTCAACAAATCATCATGAAACTCTAGAATTCACCTTCAAGAATTTCGGAAAAAAAAAATACCTAATCTAAGCAACAAGATGAACTGTCAGTTGTCCAAACTGAACAATCCCAGGCATTGTTACCAAAAGCTTGCTCAAGACTTGAACAATCCCCGGCAACGGCGCCAAAAACTTGGTGCGCGAAATTGTGATCACTACAACTTCACACAACTAACCAGCAAGTGCACTGGGTCGTCCAAGTAATACCTTACGTGAGTAAGGGTCGATCCCACGGAGATTGTTACTATTGAAGCAAGCTATGGTCATCTTGTAAATCTTAGTCAGGCAGACTCAAATGTATGATGATGAATGAAAATAACATAAAGATAAAGATAGAGATACTTATGTATATCATTGGTGTAAGAGCTTCAGACAAGCGTATGAAGATGCCTTCCCTTCCGTCTCTCTGCTTTCTTACTGTCTTCATCCAATCCTTTCTTACTCCTTTCCATGGCAAGCTCGTGTAGGGTTTCACTGTTGTCAGCAGCTACCTCCCGTCCGCGCAGTGAAAGCTAATGCACGCACTCTGTCACAGTGCTGCCAATCACCGGTTTGGTTCCCTCCCCTACCGGAATAGAATCACTCTTTTGCGTCTGTCACTAACACCCAGTAGGTTACAGGTTTGAAGCACTTCACAGTCATTCAATCATTGAATCCTACTCAGAATACCACAGACAAGGTTAGACCTTCCGGATTCTCTTGAATGCTGCCATCAAGTCCTGCCTTTACCACGAAGACTCTGATCTCACGGAATGGTTGGCTCGTTTGTCAGGCGAGCACTCGGTTGTCAGGCGATCAACCATGCATCGTGCAATCAGGAATCCAAGAGATATTCACTAAGCCTCAGATGCGTGTAGAACAAGAATGGTTGTCAGTCACCTTGTTCATGAGTGAGAATGGTGATGGGCGTCAATCATCACCTTCATCATGTTGAAGAACAAGTGATATCTTGGATAAAGAACAAGTGGAATTGAATGGAAGAACAATAGTAATTGCATTAATACTCGAGGTACAGCAGAGCTCCACACCTTAATCTATGGTGTGTAGAAACTCCACCGTTGAAAATACATAAGAACAAGGTCTAGTCATGGCCGAATGGCCAGCCTCCCAAAGGTCTAAGATAGCATAAAACAAAGATAGCTACCCCAAAAGTCTCGATACAAATACAATAGTAAAAGGTCCTACTTATAGAAAACTAGTACATAGATGAGTAAATGACATAAAAATCCACTTCCGGGCCCACTTGGTGTGTGCTTGGGCTGAGCAATGAAGCAATTTCGTGTAGAGACTCTCCTTGGAGTTAAACGCCAGCTTTAGTGCCAGTTTGGGCGTTTAACTCCCAATTAGGTGCCAGTTCCGGCGTTTAACGCTGGAATTTCTTGAGGTGACTTTGAACGCCAGTTTGGGCCATCAAATCTTGGGCAAAGTATGGACTATTATATATTGCTGGAAAGCCCAGGATGTCTACTTTCCAACGCCGTTGAGAGCGCGCCAATTGGGCTTCTGTAGCTCCAGAAAATCCGCTTTGAGTGCAGGGAGGTCAGAATCCAACAGCATCTGCAGTCCTTTTGAGTCTCTGGATCAGATTTTTGCTCAGGTCCCTCAATTTCAGCCAGAAAATACCTGAAATCACAGAAAAACACACAAACTCATAGTAAAGTCCAGAAAAGTGAATTTTAACTAAAAACTAATAAAAATATACTAATAACTCAACTAAAACTACCAAAAACATACTAAAAACAATGCCAAAAAGCATACAAATTATCCGCTCATCAGAAGAGGATTGAATGAGGGATAATCAGTGCACAGTGAAGATGAATGAAGTGAACACATGGTCATGACAACATGTGAAAAGTTCATCAAAGGGAATAAAACAAGTGCATGATAGGGTAAGTAGATGCAAGATGTTTATTGGCATGCCGGCAAGGGCATGAGTAGCATAGATCAAGCATCACTTCGTAACAAACTATCACATTTGTATTGACAATTAAATTTAATTAATAAAATAGTAAAGGGAATTTGTGAAAAGCAGGCATTGAATAGTAGAGTAGAATAATGTAGAAAAGTGCATGATGCCATATGGGCTTTTTCATAAACACATAGCATGCATGTTAAATAAGGTATGGAAAATATTAATTAGAACATGCAAGTAACCCTATAAAAATAATAGATAATTGTTTAAACAGATCACAAATAAGCCATAAGCAACACATAAAAATAGTGACCCAAATTAAATTCCAATACCAATAGGAGGAATAGAAAAAGAGAAAGAAAACATAGTTAGGGAAAGTAGAAGGAAACAAAAAGAAAATATTATAAGAAAAAGAAGAATGAAAAAGTAAGGGGGAAAGAAGAGAGAAGAAAAACCTTGATAATGGTGGTGGGAGATGGGGGGTGAAAGATAGAAAGAAAGGGGAAAAGATGGAAGAGAGGAGAACAGAAATAAGATTGGGGGGAAAGAAAAGATAAACAGTCTGGCAGATTTGAACGAGCTGGGCGGTGCAAACGACACGGTCGCGTTGGGCACACGGTCGCGTGGAAAGCCCTTAAGTTAGGTGACGCGGACGCATCGGTCACGCGGACGCGTGACGTGATTTGCACTAGTGGCGCAAGGGCAGCTTCACGCTCGCACAACTCTCTGTTTAATTTATGTTTTGCAAAAATTTTGGGTGGCACAGTCGCGTGGATGACGCGATCGCGTGGATGGCCATCTTAAGAAAACGGCGCGGATGCGTGGGGCATGCGTTCGCGTGAAAGGGCATGTGCGATTAGCACAAGTGCAACCCAGCTTCAGCACAACTTTCGGCCAGTCTCTCTTGTTACGTCGAATTGCAGGGCCACGTGTTCGCGTGGGTGACGCGGATACGTGGTGAGGCCAAATTGCAAATGACGCGGTTGCGTGAATCATATTGTGCCTAAGGCACGCCTCCAGCCACATTCCGGCGCAACTCTCTGTTTAATCCTTTTTTATTTCCAATACCCATGCGACGCGGACGCGTCGGTGACGCTAGCATGTCGCGTGCTTTTTCTAGCTCTGTTTTTTTTTCTTTTTTTTTTATTTATGCAAATGCAGTATGCAGATGAGGTGCAAGATATAGGCATTAGTATGGAGAAGAGTTATAGAAGAGGGAAGATAAGGAGAAGAAGGGGAACGATCATACCACGGTGGGTTGTCTCCCACCTAGCACTTTGCTTTAACGTCCTTAAGTTGGACGCTTCAGGAGCTTAGGTTTCAGTTGTGAGTGGATCCTCCAAGAGGAAGATATCTAACTCCTTGTTTTTCGTCACCTTCTCACCATGATAGAGCTTCAAACGATGTCCATTAACCTTGATGAGTTCAGAGCTTGAAGGGTGACTTAGGTGAAAAACTCTGTAGGGCTCAGCCTTCTCGACTCTATATGGACCTTCCCACCTTGATCGCAGCTTGCCTGGCATGAGTCTCAGTCTGGAGTTGTAAAGGAGGACTAAATCCCTAGGTTGGAACTCTTTCCTCTTGATGTGTTGATCATGTACAGCTTTCATTTTCTCCTTGTACAGCCTTGAGTTCTCATAAGCTTCTAGGCGAAGGCTCTCTAATTCTTGCAATTGCAACTTCCTTTCAGCTCCGACCTTCTCAAATCCCATGTTGCATTTCTTTACTGCCCAAAAAGCTTTGTGCTCCACTTCAACTGGAAGATGACAGGCCTTGCCATAGACTAAGCGAAAATGACTCATCCCAATGGGTGTCTTGTACGCTGTTTTATATGCCCAGAGTGCATCTGGCAGCCTGGTGCTCCAGTCTCTTTTATGAGGTTTAACTATCTTCTGCAATATGCGCTTTATCTCTCTGTTAGAGACTTCGGCTAGCCCATTAGTCTAAGGATGATAGGCAGTTGCTACTTTATGAATGATCCCATGCTTCTTCAGTAATCATGTTAGTCTCTTGTTGCAAAAATGGGTGCCTTGATCGCTCACGATTGCTCGTAGTGATCCAAAGCGACAAATAATGTGGTTTCTCATAAAGGAAACAACAGTGTTAGCATCATCAGTACGGGTAGGAATTGCTTCCACCCGTTTAGAAACATAATCTACAGCTAACAGTATATAAAGGTGGCCATTAGAATTTGGAAATGGACCCATGAAGTCAATGCCCCAAACATAAAAAATTTCACAGAAAAGCATAATTTGTTGAGGCATTTCATCCCTCTGGGATATATTACCAAACCTTTGGCATGGGGGACAAGATTTACAAAATTCAGCAGCGTCTTTAAAAAGCGTGGGCCACCAGAATCCATAGTCTAAGATTTTTCTGGCTGTTCTTTGAGGGCCAAATTGTCCTCCACTCTCAAATGAGTGACAGGCCGCTAAAATGGACTGGAATTCTGATTGAGGCACACACCTTCTAATTACCTGGTCAGCGCCACATCTCCATAAATATGGGTCATCCCATATATAATATTTAGACTCACTTTTCATCTTGTCTCTTTGGTGCTTAGTAAAATTTGGAGGAAAAGTGCGACTAACTAGATAATTAGCGACAGGTCCATACCAAGGGACTACTTCAGATACTGCTTGTAGGTTATCAAATGAAAAATTATCAGCTATAGGAGTGGAGTCATCTTTAATGTGCTCAAGGCGACTCAAGTGGTCTGCCACTAGATTCTGGTTACCACTCTTATCCTTTATTTCTAAATCAAATTCTTGTAGTAGCAGTATCCAACGTATAAGCCTTGGTTTGGATTCCTTTTTAGCTAATAAATACTTTAGAGCTGCGTGGCGGAATACACTACTACCTTAGCACCAAGTAAATAGGCTCGGAATTTATCTAGAGCAAAAATAATAGCAAGAAGCTCTTTTCCAGTAGTAGTGTAGTTAGACTGAGCAGTGTCTAAAGTCTTAAACGCATAAGTAATGACAAAAGGATCTTTACCTTCATGTTGAGCCAGCGCTGCTCCTACTGCATGGTTGGAGGCATCACACATGATTTCGAATGGCTGGCTCCAGTCAGGTCCTCTCATAATTGGAGCTTAAGTCAGGGCGATTTTCAGCTTATCAAACGCTTGTTTGCAATCCTCACTGAACTCGAACTCAATATCTTTCTGCAGTAGTCTAGATAAGGGAAGTGCTACCTTACTAAAGTTCTTAATGAATCTTCGGTAAAAACCTACATGTCCAAGGAACGAGCGGACTTCCCTCACAGAGGAGGGGTAAGGCAAACTAGAAATAACATCCACCTTTGCTGGATCTACAGAAATGCCAGTATTAGACACAACATGTCCTAGTACAATACCTTGTTTAACCATAAAATGACATTTTTCAAAATTTAATACAAGATTTGTACTGACACATCTAACTAATACTCTAGATAGACTATCCAAGCAAAGGCTAAAAGAATCACCATAAACGCTAAAATCATCCATAAAAACCTCCATACAATCCTCGAGAAGGTCAGAAAAAAGACTCATCATGCACCTTTGGAAAGTAGCTAGTGTATTACACAAGCCAAAGGGCATTCTCTTATAGGCATAAGTCCCAAACGGACATGTAAAGGTAGTCTTTTCCTGATCTTCAGGAGCTATATGAATCTGGAAATATCCTGTGTAACCATCTAAAAAGCAGTAATGTGATTTACCTGACAGGCAATTCAACATTTGATCAATGAATAGAAGGGGATAGTGATCCTTACGAGTGGCTTGGTTGAGACGCCTGTAATCAATGCAGACCCTCCAAGCGTTCTGTACTCTGGTTGCTATGAGCTCTCCATGCTCATTCTTCACTATAGTGACTCCAGACTTCTTGGACACCACTTGTACTGGGCTCACCCATTCATTGTCTAAGATGGGGTAGATAATATCTGCCTCTAAAAGTCTGGTCACTTCCTTCTTGACAACCTCTAAGATAGTGGGGTTCAGTCTTCTTTGGGGTTGACAAACGGGTCTTGCTCCTTCTTCTAAAAATATTCTGTGCTCACAAACTTGAGGGTCGATGCCTACTATGTCTGCTAAACTCCACCCAAGTCTTTCTTGTGCCTCCTCAGCACACTAACTAACTGCTCTTCCTGTCTAGAAGTGAGGTCCCGAGCAATGATAACTGGGAACTTCTGCTTGTCCTCGAGGTAAGCATATTTGAGGTATGGAGGGAGGGGTTTCAACTCTAACTTCTGTTCATGGTCAGGCTCTGGATTGTCTGGAGCTGGTGGCAGTGGCAGAGTACTTTCATTATCCTCAAAATTTCCTACACTCAGACCTTGTCCTACGTACTTCTTTTCAAACTCCTCCTGGTAAACATTAGCTATGGTATCATCTATGATGTTACACTGGAGATAGAATGATCTTCTGGAGGATGCTTCATGACTCCATTCAGTTTGAAGCTTACCACTCGGCCGTCTATTTCAAAAGAGTATGTTCCTGCAAAAGCATCTAACTTGAACTTCGAGGTCTTCAAGAAAGGTCTTCCGAGTAGGATTGATGATGGTTTCTCTTAGTCATGTTGGGGCATCTCCAGGATGTAAAAATCAATGGGGAAAGTGAGACCTTTAATACCCACTAATACATCTTCAGCAACTCCAGCCTCTGTAATAATACTTTTATCTGCTAACACAAAACGAGCTGCTGACCTTTTTAAGGGAGGGAACCTTAAAACATCATATACAGATAAAGGCATTATACTAACACATGCTCCTAAATCACACATGCAGTCAGAAAATATCACACCTCCAATGGTACAGTTAACCATGCATGGACCTGGGTCACTACATTTTTCAGGTATATTTCCCATTAAAGCAGATATAGAACTAGCTAAGGGAATAGTTTCTAATTCATTAATCTTGTCTTTATGTATGCATAAATCCTTTAGAAACTTTGCGTATTTAGGTACCTGTTGAATAACATCAAAAAGGGGAACAGTTACATCAACCTTTTTGAATATTTCTACCATTTTGGGATCAGGTTCCAACTGCTTTCTGGGCTTCCTTGCAAGTTACGAAAATGGAATAGGACTGGTGTTTTCCATAGTGTCTGCACCCTTTGGTGCTTCTTCCTGTGATCTAGCATCTTCTTCCTCAGTCATGTCCTGTATACCCTTTTCTTCATCAACATCTTCTATTTCCACTACCTCTTCAGTTGAGGCGTGTTCAGGTGGGTTTGGCTCTTCTTGATTCCTCTCATGCAATGTGGTTCCATACCTTAGGGTGATGGCATTAATGCCATCCTTTGGATTGGGTAATGGTTGAGAGGAGAGTCCACCAGAGCTTGAGGACTGGTTGTTGGAGTTGTTCATTGATCCAATATGTGAAACAAGGGCTTGCAGAGTAGAAGTCAGACCATTCTGGAAGAACAAATTTTGGAAGGCATGAAGTATAGGAGAATTGAGTGGTCAACCCTACACACTGAGCGAACAGAGTGCAAACACTTCCGATGAGGGTTCGAGGCTCAATTCCTTGTTCCTAGCTTTCATGAGCGTTCTTCATGCAAGTTATGCGCACTTCACTTTGATGTTAGAATTGGTGGAGTTCATGTATTGTCCTGTCATTTTGCTCTACGTGCTCATATATGTTCTTGGAAGGTTGATATGCCTTTGACCAAGTAAAGAGTAGCATTCATTTTTGTTGCATTCATATAGGTAGATTGCATCTCAGATCCCATTCTCTTGGGATTCTTTGGTCTTTTGCTTTCTTTTAGCATGAGAACATGCTTGATTTAAGTGTGGGGAGGTTGATAAACCCCATTTTTAGGGTTTATCTTGTATAGAATTTAGGGGTTTTATCGATATTCTTTCACACTTACTCTACATAATGCATGGTTTTGTGTTTCTTTTCTAATTTTGCTTCATGATTGAAAACATGCTTCTTTGGCCTCAATTATGCCACATTTTAATCATCTTCTATTACCATTCGATGCCGTGATCTGTTTGTTAAGTGATTTCAAAGTTTACAGGGCAAGAATGGCCTAGAAGAGAGGAAGGAGGCATGCATAAGTGAAAGGAACATGGGAAATGAAGATTTGGAGCATTAGCATCGACGCGCACTGATGACCGAAATTCACTCCCCATAAAAATGAATCCGTTCTTTGGAAAGCACACCAAATATCGTCAAGTAATAACCCACTAGGAGTGTGGTCAAATCCCACAGATTTTAACAGATTAAGGCAAACAATAGTTAATTGATTAGCCTAGTTAGACTATCCTATTGAAGTGATGAGCAACAAGAAATGTAAATTGCATAAAAGTAAAGGAAACCAATAAAGTGCAAGAAAGTAAATGGCAAGGAAAGTAAAGTACAAGAAAGTAAAGTGCTGGAAATATAAAGTGCAGAAAATGTAAATAACCATAAAGTAAATAAAAGAAGGAAAGATAAAATAAATATTGAGATAAAGAGATATTGCATTCTCCAGATTAATTGATTTAATCTCATCTTCAATCATGCAACTCATTGACCTCTTGGCAATCATGATTGATTAAGCCCCAATTTCTTGGTGACTCAATCTCTCAAATCTTGATAATCAGCCAATTTCTTGGTCCAATTGGTCATGAAGAGAGATGAAGAATAGTCTCTGATTATACCACACACTTCTTAGACCCAAATAATGGAGAGATTAAATGTCACTGTATCCCAACCAAAACCCAAATCTATTCAATTGAGAGAAAGTATTTCAAGCATGGTTTTATGATTTCTCTTCCAAGGTTCACATAAAACTCAAATACATTCAATCTCTTTTCTAAGATAATTGAATGTTAGAATGAAGAACGAAATCCTTTCTAGTAAATCAAAGAGAGATGAAGAGCAGAAGAAGAATAAAAAAAATCAATCCATCAAATAACAATAGAGCTCTCTTTCCCAATGGAAAGAGTTAGTAATTCATAAGTAAAAATCTTTACAAAGTAAGAAAGAAGAGAGAAATTGATGGTGAACAGAGAGGGTCCGAAGTCTTCCCTCAATCCAGCATGACTAATTCTATGAGGCTAAGTCCTTTATATAGGCTTTCCTAAATTACAAACTTAAATTAAATTGAATGCAAATTACAATGAAAAGAAAGTAAACTATTCTAGATGCTTCTTGTGGCCTTGATTGGTTGAGAATTGTTGCTTGAATAAGAGTTGGAGTGGGCATAGTTGAAGGTTGGGGGCTGCAGGGAGAAGTTGGCGTGTGGTTTCAAGTGCCACTCCCACTTGAATTTTCTCTTTGGATTGTGACCCACTTTGCAATGTTGAAAGTATGGAGTTCTTTGGGCCTTAAATTGAATGTCTACTATAAAGTATTATATATTTTTAGAAAGTCCTGGATGTTAACTTTCTAACGCCACTAGAATCAACTTATTTGGACCTACGTAGTGCAAGTTATGCCAAGTTGAAGGTGAAGAGGTCAGTCTGTCAAGTAGCCCGGCGTCCCACGCCCACTTCTTGGCGTGCCACGCCCATATGTTATGAAACTGGCATGCCATGCCCACTCTTTGGCATGCCACACCTTCAATGATGCACAAAATCTTCCTCTCTGGCTATTAGAACTGGCGTGCCATGCCCAGAACCTGGCGTGCCACACCCATTATGAAAATAGAGCTGGCGTGCCACGCCTTCGATATCAAGTGGCACGCCCAGGTTTTGCATTGCTGAAATAATGGCCTTTTTTACCTTCGGTTTTAATGTCCAATTTAGAGTGTTATATATCGTTAGAAAGCTCATGATGTCCTCTTTCCAACGCCACCAAAATCAGATCATTTGGATTTCTACAACTCACGTTATGTACCTTTAATAATGAAGAGGTCAGGCTGGTAACTCTGTAGTGACGTGTTTTTCTCCTTGTGTTTTCGGGGTCAATATCTTCCTCAATTTCAGTGTCCATTATAAAGTGTTATATATGGTTGGTAAGCCTTGGATGTCTAGTTTATCATGGCACTGAAATCATTTAATTTAAAGTGGTGTAGCTCAGGATATCTGCATTTGAATGAGAGGAGGTCAGGCTAGCATATGCCCCGGCGTGTCACGCCAATGCTTTGGCATGCCATGCCCATAGTGGAGTTCAAAATAACTCCTCTGGAACTTAAGCCTGGCGTGCCACGCCCAAAACACCAAGTGGCACGCCCTCTTTGAGATGTTGGCTTCACAAACCTGGCGTGCCACGCCCAGAGCTCCAAGTGGCACGCCCAGCTTCACACACTCAGCTTTCTTTGTTGTTTCCTTACCCTTTTTGTTGCTCTTTTCACCTAAAATTCAACACAACTCATTTCAAGGCAATGTACCACAATATGTGTCATTTGAATCATGAAATTGCCAAGGAAATTGAGTTTATACTCTTTTTATTGTCCTTTTAGATAAGAAAAAGAGGTAGATGATGTAAGTCATCACAACACCAAACTTAAACTTTACTTGTCCTCAAGCAAACAAAGAATCATGCAATAGATTTTGACAAACCAAGGTGAGAAGAGTAGCAATATTTATGTTCATGGTTGGCTAGTTTCTTATGCATGCTACAATCACAAAAGAAATTCAAATGATTGATGCTTCTATCTAGCTCATTTTATGAAATCTTTTTCTTTATGTTCCTTCCTTGAATCAAGCTTTTCATTTTTTTCTTAGCTTAGCTTCTTGGGTGCATTGCACCATTTGTTGAAAGCTACGACTCTAAATGCTTTATTTTCAAGTATTACCACTTGATACATAAGCACCACAAACATTTAATTAGAGGACTCTTTTAGCTTATTTTATTTCTTGTCTTCTTGACTCTATAATCATTGATACTCAGAGCCTTGAGCGTTGAGGGAGTGTTTTTGCACTTGAGCCTAACCTTGACTCTAAAGTTTTTGTTTTCAAGCTTTTTGCTTGATAGATAAACACCACAAGTACTTAACAAATGAATTGTCATTGGTACTCAAAGCCATAAAACTTGATGACCGGAATTCACTCCCCATAAAAATGAATCCGTTCTTTGGCAAGTGCACTAAATATCGTCAAGTAATAACCCACTAGGAGTGGGGTCGAATCCCACAGAGATTAACGGATTAAGGCAAACAATAGTTAATTGATTAGCCTAGTTAGACTATCATATTGAAGTGATGAGCAACAAGAAATGTAAATTGCATAAAAGTAAAGGAAAACAATACAGTGCAAGAAAGTAAATGGCAAGGAAAGTAAAGTACAAGAAAGTAAAGTGCTGGAAATGTAAAGTGCAGAAAATGTAAATAACCATAAAGTAAATAAAAGAAGGAAAGATAAAATAAATATTGGGATCAAGAGATATTGTATTCTCCAGATTAATTGATTTTATCTCATCTTCAATCATGCAACTCATTGACCTCTTGGCGATCATGATTGATTGAGCCCCAATTCCTTGGTGACTCAATCTCTCAAATCTTGATAATCAGCAAATTCCTTGGTTCAATTGGTCATGAAGAGAGATTAAGAATGGTCCCTAATTATACCACACACTTTTCTAGATCCAAATAATAGAGAGATTAAATGTCACCGTATCACAACCAAAACCCAAATCTATTCATGTGTGAGAAAGGATTTCAAGCATGGTTTTATGATTCCTCTTCCAAGGTTCACCTAAAACCCAAATACATTCAATCTCTTTTCCAAGATAATTGAATGTTAGAATGAAGAACGAAATCCTTTCTAGTAAATCAAAGAGAGATGAAGAGAAAAAGAAGAATAAAAAAACAATCAATCCATCAAAAAACAATATAGCTCTCTTTCCCAATGGAAAGAGTTAGTAATTCATAACTAAAAATATTTACAAAGTAAGAAAGAAGAGAGAAATTGATGGTGAACAGAGAGGGTCCGAAGACTTCCCTCAATCCAGCATGACTAATTCTATGAGGCTAAGGCCTTTATATAGGCTTTCCTAAATTACAAAGTTAAATGAAATTGAAAGCAAATTACAAAGAAATGAAAATAAACAATTTTAGATGCTTCTTGTGGCCTTGATTGGTTAACAATTGTGGCTTGAATGAGAGTTGTAGTGGGCTTGGTTGAAGGTTCGGGGCTGCAGGGAGAAGTTGGCGTGTGGTTTCAAGTGCCACTCCCACTTGAATTTGCTATTTGGATTGTGACCCACTTTGCAACGTTGAAAGTATGGAGTTCTTTGGGCCTCAAATTGAATGTCTATGATGAACGGATTCTTGCAGGGTCTAGAATTCCACAAATAAGTTCTAGTTGAAAGTATAGTTTCTAAACCAATAAGAATCCTTTCGTACAAAAGATTGTTTGTCACAAGTAACAAACCCCTATTAGAATTGATAACGGAAGTATTTAAACCTCGGGTGTCTCTCAAGGAATTGCAGGGAGGTGTGCTTATAATTGGTTATGGAAAAGTGTGTTTTGGGGTTTTGAATAGGAAACATGAATAGTAAATGGTAATGAAAATCAAATGACTGGAAAAGCTCTTGACAAGGTATGAGAACTGAAAATTCTATCCTAGTTATCCTTATCAATTGTGATGAGAATTGTTTATTGCTCCCACTTAGTTAACCCTCAACGATGAAGGAAAGTCAAGTGGACTAATCAATTTGATTCCTCAAGTCCTAGTCAACTCCCGAGGAAAAACTAGCTTTAGTGGAATCCAAATAAATCAGCAACTTTCAATTATCAATCAACAAGGAGTTTGATAACTCAAGTGTTACCAATTACTCAACCAAGCCAAGAACATAAAATCCTACTCTAACATCCTTCTAAGCATTTTGTCAAGTACTTGGAGGGCATAACATAAAAACATAGAAAAGCAATAAGAGATAATAAAATCCAAACAATCAATTGCATTAATATGGAAATTGAATCTAACATCAAAAGTTCACAAACTAAAGTAATAACAATGAGTAATCAATAAGAGTAGAAGAGAAGTCCTAAATCCTAAAACCTAGAGAGAGGAGAGAGCCTCTCCCTCTAAAAACTACATCTAAAACCTAAAAATTCTCAATAATGAGATGTGTATCATGAATCAATGGATTCCCCCACTCTGTAGCCTCTAATATGTGTATTTTGGGCTGAAAACTGGGTCAAAAACAGTCCAAAAATTGCCCCCAGCGATTTTTGATACGTCCAACACGTGCGCATGTCACGTGTATGTGTGGGTTGAACTTTCGCCAGGTCACGCGTACGCATGATCCACGCGTGCGTGTCGCTCAATAGCCAAGCAGCTATGACAAATTATATATCGTTTGGAAGCCCTGGATGTTAGCTTTCCAACGCAACTAGAACCGACTCATTTGGATCTCTGTAGCTCAAGTTATGATCGTTTGAGTGCAAAGAGGTCAAGGCTGACAGCTTTGCAGTTCCTTCAGCTTTTTGTATTCCTTCCACTTTTGCATGCTTCCTTTCCATCCTCTAAGCCATTCCTGCCCTGTAATCTCTGAAAACACTTAACACACATATCATGACATCGGATGGTAATAAGAGAGGATTAAACATATCAAAATTAAGACCAAAGAAGCATGTTTTTAATCATAGCACAAAATCAGGAAGGAAAGTGTAAAACATGCAATTTACATGAATAAGTGTGAGAATAGTGGATAAAATCATGATACACAACTTCGTGCAGCTGACCAGCAAGTGCACTGGGTCGTCCAAGTAATACCTTACGTGAGTAAGGGTCGATCCCACGGAGATTGTCGGCTTGAAGCAAGCTATGGTCATCTTGTAAATCTCAGTTAGGCGGATTCAAATGGTTGTGGAGTTTTGATAATTAAAAGATAGATGAACATAAAATAAAGATAGAGATACTTATGTAATTCATTGGTGGAAATTTCAGATAAGCGTATGGAGATGCGTTATTCCTTCAGAATATCTGCTTTCCTACTGCCTTCATTCAACCATTCATACTCCTTTCCATGACAAGCTGTATGTTGGGGATCACCGTTGTCAATGGCTACCTCCCGATCCCTCAGTGAAAATGGTCCTCTACGGTTTCTGTACGGCTAATCAACTGTCAAATTTCTCGTCTCGGATGAAAAATACCAGGCACAGATACCGCATAGCTAATCAGCTGTCAGTTCTTGATCGTGTCAGAATAAAATCCAATGAACCTTTTGCGCATTGTCACTGCGCCCCACAGTCGTGAGTTTAAAGCTCGTCACAGTCATCCCTTCCCAGATCCTACTCGGAATACCACAGACATGGTTTAGAATTTCCGTATCTCAGGAATGCTGCCAACTATTTCTAGCCTATAACATAAAGGTTCTAACCTCAGATTCAGATGCCCCATTGTCAGAGGAGAAATGATGTGAATCGTTGATTAGAGACCCAAGAGATATGCATTCAAACTTGTTTTCATGTAGAACGGAAGTGTTTGTCAGGCACGCGTTCATAAGTGAGAATGGTGATGAGTGTCACCTGATCATCACATTCATCATGTTCTTGTGTGCGAACGAATATCTTGGAATAAGAATAAGCTTGAATTGAATAGAAGAACAATAGTACTTTGCATTAATACTCGAGGAACAGCAGAGCTCCACACCTTAATCTATGAGGTGTAGAAACTCCACCGTTGAAAATACATAAGTGATAATGGTGTTCATTGATTTTGGCCCCAGAGAGGGAACCAAAATAACCAAGACCTAGGTCTAAGGACTAAACGTCCAAAGATCTCCAGTACAATAGTAAAAAGTCCTTTTATACTAAACTAGTTACTAGGATTACAGAAATAAGTAAATGATGCAGAAATCCACTTCCTGGCCCACTTGGTGTGTGCTTGGGCTGAGCATTGAAGCTTTCATGTGTAGAGACTTTTCTTGGAGTTAAACGCCAGCTTTTATGCCAGTTTGGGCGTTTAACTCTAACTTTTATCCTATTTTTGGCGTTTAACGCAAGAATAAGGCAGGAAGTTGGTGTTTGAACGCCAGTTTGCGTCGTCAACACTTGTGCAAAGTATGGACTATTATATATTGCTGGAAAGCCCAGGATGTCTACTTTCCAATGCAATTGAGGTCGCGCCAATTGGGTTTTTCTAGCTCCAGAAAATCCATTTCGAGTGCAGGGAGGTCAGAATCCAACAGCATCTGCAGTCCTTTTTCAGCCTCTAAATCAGATTTTTGCTCAGGTCCCTCAATTTCAGCCAGAAAATACCTGAAATCATAGAAAAATACACAAACTCATAGTAAAGTCCAGAAATGTGAATTTTGCTTAAAAACTAATAAAAATATACTAAAAAGTAGCTAGAACTTACTAAAAACTACCTAAAAACAATGCCAAAAAGCATATAAATTATCCGTTCATCACAACACCAAACTTAAATTGTTGCTTGTCTCCAAGCAACTAAAAACAAATTAGAATAAAAAGAAGAGAATATACAATGACTCTAACAATATCAGTGAAACTTAGTCCCAATTAGATGAGCGGGGCTAGTAGCTTTTTGCTTCTGAACAGTTTTGGCATCTCACTTTATCCTTTGAAATTCAGAATGATTGGCATCTATAGGAACTCAGAATTTTTGATAGTGTTATTGATTCTCCTAGTTCAGTATGCTGATTCTTGAATACAGCTACTTTTTGAGTCTTGGCCGTGGCCCTAAGCACTTTGTTTTCCAATATTACCACCAGATACATAAATACCACAGACACATAACTGGGTGAACATTTTCAGATTATGACTCAGATTTGCTAAAGTCCCCAGTTAGAGGTGTCCAGAGTTCTTAAGCACACTCTTTTTGGATCACGACTTTAACCACTCAGTCTCAAGTTTTTCACTTGGACCTTCATGCCACAAGCACATGGTTAGGGACAACTTGATTTAGCCACTTAGGCCGGGATTTTATTCCTTTAGGCCCTTCTATCCATTAATGCTCAAAGCCTTGGATCATCTTTACCCTTACCTTTTGGTTTAAAGGGCTATTGGCTTTTTCTGTTTGCTTTTTCTTTTTCTTTCTTTCTCTCTTTTCTTTTTTTTCGCCATTTTTTTCGCTACTTTTTTCTTTTTCTCTGCTTTTTCTTGCTTCAAGAATCAATTTCATGATTTTTCAGATTATCAATAACATTTCTCTTTGTTCATCATTCTTTCAAGAGCCAACAATTTTAACATTCATAAACTTAACTATAAAAAATATGCACTGTTCAAGCATTCATTCAGAAAACAAAAAGTATTGCCACCACATCAAAATAATTAAACTAATTTCAAGATAAAATTTGAAATCTAAGTACTTCTTGTTCTTTTATAATCAGGCACATTTTTCATTTAAGAGAGGTGAAGGATTCATGGAATTATTCATAGCTTTAAGGCATAGACACTAGACACTAATGATCATGTAGTAAAGACGCAAAACATAGTAAAACATGAAGCTCAAAGACGAAAACAGAAAGACAAATAGACAAGGAGATTAAGGAACGGGTCCACCTTAGTGAGGGTGGCGTCTTCTTCCTCTAGAAGAACCAATGGTGCTCTTGAGCTCCTCTATGTCTCTTCCTTGCCTTTGTTGCACCTCCCTCTTGGCTCTTTGATCTTCTCTAATTTCATGGAAAATGATGGAGTGCTCTTGGTGCTCCACCCTTAGTTGGTCCATGTTGTAACTCAAGCCTTCCAAAGAGGTGTTGAGTTGCTCCCAATAGTTGTGTAGAGGAAAGTGCATCCCTTGAGGCATCACAGGAATTTCATGAGGAATTTCCTCATGCTCTTGTTGAGGTCCATGAGTGGGCTCTCTTATTTGCTCCATCCTCTTTTTAGTGATGGGCTTGTCCTCTTCAATGAGGATGTCTTCCTCTATGACAATTCCAACTAAATTGCATAGGTGACAGATGAGGTGAAGGAAGGCTAACCTTGCCAAAGTGGAGGACTTGTCAGCCACCTTGTAGAGTTCTAGAGGTATGATCTCATGATCTTCCACTTCCTCCCCAATCATGATACTATGGATCATGATGGCCTGATCCACAGTTACTTCGGCTCGGTTGCTAGTAGGAATGATAGAGCGTTGGATGAACTCCAACCATCCTCTAGCCACAGGTTTAAGGTCCAGACTTCTCAATTGAATCGGCTTGCCTCTTGAGTCTCTTTTCCATTGAGATCCTTCCACACATACATCCATGAGAACTTGGTCCAACCTTTGATCAAAGTTGACCCTTCTAGTGTAGGGGCGTGCGTTTTCTTGCATCATTGGCAAGTTGAATGCCAACCTTACATTTTCTGGACTGAAATCTAAGTATTTCCCCTGAACCATTGTAAGCCAATTCTTTGGATTCGGGTTCATACTTTGATCATGGTTCCTAGTGATCCATGCATTGGCATAGAACTCTTGAACCATTAAGATTCTGACTTGTTGAATGGGGTTGGTGAGAACTTCCCAACCTCTTCTTCGGATCTCCTGTCGGATCTCCATATACTCATTCCTTTTGAGCATGAAAGGGTCCTCAGAGATCACCTTCTTCTTTGCCATAACTTCATAGAAGTGGTCTTGATGGACCTTTGAGATGAATCTCTCCATCTCTCATGACTCGGAGGTGGAAGCTTTTGCCTTTCCTTTCCTCTTTCTAGAGGTTTCTCCAGCCTTAGATGCCATAAATGGTTATGGAAAAACAAAAAAGCAATGCTTTTACCACACCAAACTTAAAAGGATTGTTCATCCTCGAGAAAAAGACGAAGGAAAGAAGGGGAAGAAAAAGAAAATGGAGGAGATGGAGGGTGGAATGTGGTTCGGCCAAGGGATAGAAGTAGTGTTTGTGATGTGTAAAATTGAAGGAGTGATGAGGGTTGATATAGCAGTAGGGAGAAGAGGTAGGTTCGTGTAATTGGGGTTAGGTTTGGGAGAGAAAAGTGTTTGAATTTAAAAACTGAGGTAGTTGGGGTTTTTGGGGAAGAGGGATGGAGGTGATTGATGGAGAGAATATAGGGAAGAGTATAGAATTTGATAGGTGAGTGGTATTTTGGGTAGAGTGTTGATGTGTGGAAAACGATCCAACACAAAACTCACCGGCAAGTGTACCGGGTCGCATCAAGTAATAATAACTCACATGAGTGAGGTCGATCCCACAGGGATTGAAGGATTGAGCAATTTTAGTTTAGTGGGTGATTTAGTCAAGCGAATCATGTTTTGGTTGAGTGATTTGTGTTTAACAAGAAGTAAATGACAGTAAATGTAAAGGGGGAAGGGAGGAATGCAGTAAATTAAAGAACAGGAAAGTAAATTTGCAGAAACTTAAAGAACAAGAAAATAAATGACTTAAACTTAAAGTGCAAGAAACTTAAATTGCAGTAACTTAAATGGCAAGAAAGATAAATGGCTTGAATATAAAAGGGGTTTGAGGACTGGGATTGCAGAATCTAAACCAATAGAAAGTAAATGGCAACAATTAAGAGAGCAAAAATTGAATCAGAAGCTATAAGCATTCAAACAGAAAGGAAATAAAATGCAGCAAGGTTCACAGAAGAACCCAAAGTGAATTGTGATCTCAGGACTCAAGAGCTTAGGTAGCAGAGCCTAAAACTCAATTTCCTTCCCAGATCTGAAGTATAAAAGCAATTGACAGAAAATTTAAAGAAGAAGCAATAGAAGAACAGAATTTAAATTGAATTATGCAGAAAACAAATTGAAAAGAGTTTGAATGGGAATTGAGACAGAATTTCCTTAATTTCACACACCCAAAACTCAAAAAACAGAAAATTAGAAATGCTTAGGCGAGAATGAGGAAGAAGAGAGATCAATTCTCCTCCCCAATTCTCAGAATTCTCAGTCAAGTCACCAAGAACAAGTGCCAAAGCTCAAAGAAAGGTAAAATTCAAAAGTGAAGGTAAAAATGCCAAAGTAAAAATTCAAAGGTTCAAAAGTTTAAAGCTAAAAGTAAAAGTCCTAATTACATCAAACTAGCTTCTATTTATACACTTTCTATTCTTAGATATTGGGATTTGGATGGGCTTTTGAGTTGGTGAAGAAATGAATTCAATTGGATTTTTAATTGAATTTTCGGCCCATGAAAGTCACTCCCAGGAGGCTGCCCTGCCCTTGTGGAGGGCAGGGCAGAAAATTGATGCTTGGTGCTAGCAATTGGTGCGTGTTGGTGCAGCCTTGTGCGAGCCTGGTGCGGCCATGGTGCGCACGATGCGCGTTGGTGCGTGGGACGCTGCCCTGCCCGCGCCAAGGGCAGGGCAGGAAGAGTTGGTGCTGCCAGGGACGAGTGTTGCGCGTGCCAGATGCTGCCAGGGAAGGATTTGGTGCGCCAGATTTGTGTGTGGTGCGCCAGGATCGTGCGCCAATCCAAATGCTGCCCTGCCCGCGCCAAGGGCAGGGCAATGTTCCTTCCTTCACGTCCCAAGTTCGAATCACGGAGGAGGCAAACACGCTACATTTTTTCTTGGCTTCTTGGCACGGTAGTGGACCTTAGTGCCTAGCTTCCTCATGGTTCCTTGTTCGAACCTTGTAGCATGCATGGGTGACATTTTTCTCTTGAATTTCTTCCTTGGAGAGCCCGATTCTGCCCTCCACAAGGGCAGGGCAATGTTCTTTTTCTCTTGGTTTCAAGGCACATTTTGTGCTCTGCCCTTGGAGTGGGCAGGGCAGAGTTGCCTCATCTTGCTTGGTCACCTTATGTTGCCTTCCTAGAGGGCATTCTGCCCTTGTGGAGGGCAATGTTGCTTCCCCCATGCAATGCGGCACGCTTCTCCTCCCTTAAACCACGCTTCTTCTTTCTTGGGCTACACTTTTTATGCCACGCTTTTCCTTTTCTTTTCTTTTCTTCACCTATAATAAACAAAACAACCACTCAAAGTATCACTAAATTCAAGAGGCTTATAAATCAATTAAAATTCAATTAAAATGAGCTCAAACCTCATGGATTAACATTAATTTCATGGTGGTTGCTTGATTTAGAGAAGTTATGCATTTTCACTCCAAATCACTTACTTAGGATGCAAGAAAGTGCATAAATGCTAACAAAACAAGTGAAATTAGCTTGAAAAATGGGTATATGATGACTTGTCATCAAGTGTTATAGAGATGTGTGAGGGGGAGAGAGAGAGAGATGGGGTAGGTGGGGATCCTGTGGGGTCTACAGATCCTGAGGTGTCAAGGATTTCTCATCCCTGCACCATTTAGGCATGCAAAATGCCCATAGAATGCAATTCTGACGTTTAATGCCAGACTGCTGCCTGTTTCTGGTGTTAAATGCCAGCTTTTATACCTTTTCTGGTGTTTAACGCCAACTTGGTGCCCTGTTCTGGCATTAAACGCCAGTCTGGTGCCTATTTCTGTCGTTAAATGCCTAGAATGGTGCCAGACTGCGCGTGTAACGCCCATCTTGCTACCCTTACTGGCGTTTAAAGGCCAGTAAGTTCTTCCTCCAGGGTGTGCTGTTTTTAATGCTATTTTTGAATTTGCTTTAATTATTGCAGTTGTTTTTGTGACTCCACATGATCATCAACCTAAAGAAAATATAAAATAATAATGGAAAATGGACATTTAACATAGATAAATAAAAATTAGGTTGCCTCCCAATAAGCTCTTATTTAATGTCAATAGCTTGACAATGGGCTCTCATGGAGCCTCACAGATAATCAGAGCATGGTTGTGGCCTCACAACACCAAACTTAGAGTTTGAATGTGAGGTCTTTGTTTGACTCTGTATTGAGAGAAGCTTTTCATGCTTCTTCTCCATGTGTACAGAAGGAGAACTTTGAGTCTTGAATACAATGTAGTCCTCATTTAATTGAAAGACTAACTCTCCTCTGTCAATATCAATCACAGCTTTTGCTGTGGCAAGGAAAGGCCTGCCAAGGATGATGGATTCATCCTCATCCTTCCCAATGTCTAGGATTATGAAATCACCAGGGATGGAAAGGCCTTCAACCTTCACCAGCACGTCCTCTACTAGTTCATAAGCCTGTTTCATTGATTTGTCTACCATTTTCAGTGTGATTCTTGCAGCTTGTACCTCAAAGATTCCTAGTTTCTCCATTACAGAGAGTGGCATGAGGTTAATACCTGACCCTAGGTCACATAGAGCTTTCTCAAAGGTCATGGTGTCTATGGTATAGGGTATTAAGAATTTACCAAGATCCTATTTCTTTTGAGGTAAAGTTTACTGAATCCAGGTATTTAGTTCATTAATGAGCAATGGAGGCTCATCCTCCCAAGTCTCATTACCAAATAGCTTGGCATTCAACTTCATGATTGCTCCTAAATACCGGGCAACTTGCCCTTCAGCAATGTCTTCATCTTCTTCAGAAGATGAATAGTCGTCAGAGCTCATGAATGGTAAAAGAAAGTTCAATGGAAACTCTATGGTCTCTGTATGAGCCTCAGATTCCTGTAGTTCCTCATTGGGGTACTTCTTAATGGCCAATGGACGTTCCCTGAGGTCTTCCTCATTGTGAATCACTACCTTTTCACTCTCTCCAGGTTCGGCCATGTTGGTCACAGTTTTGGCCTTGCACTCTCTGTTGGGATTCTCTTCTGTATTGCTTAGGAGAGTGCTAGGAGGAGTTTCAGTAACCCTTTTACTCAGCTGACCCACTTGTGCCTCCAAGTTTCTGATGGAGGACCTTGTTTCATTCATGAAACTAAGAGTGGTCTTAGATAGATCAGAGACTATATTTGCTAAGCTAGATGGATTATGCTCAGAATTCTCTGTCTGTTGCTGAGGGGATGATGGAAAAGGCTTGCAATTGATAAACCTATTTCTTCCACCATTATTATTATTAAAGCCTTGTTGAGGCTTTTGTTGATCCTTCCATGAGAAATTTGGATGATTTCTCCATGATAGATTATAGGTGTTTCCATAGGCTTCACCCATGTAATTCACCTCTGCCAATGCAGGGTTCTCAGGATCATAAGCTTCTTCTTCAGAAGATGCTTCTTTAGTACTGTTGGATGCAGTTTGCAATCCATTCAGACTCTGAGAAATCATATTGACTTGCTGAGTCAACATTTTGTTCTGAGCCAATATGGCGTTCAGAGTATCAATTTCAAGAACTCCCTTCCTCTGAGGCATCCCATTATTCACTAGATTCCTTTCAGACATGTACATGAACTGGTTATTTACAACCACTTCAATGAGTTCCTGAGCTTCTGCAGGCGTTTTCTTCAGGTGAATAGATCCACCTGCAAAATGGTCCAATGACATCTTAGACAATTCAGACAGACCATCATAGAATATATCCAGGATGGTCCATTCTGAGAGCATGTCAGAAGGACACTTTTTGGTCAGTTGCTTGTATCTTTCCCAAGCTTCATAGAGGGATTCACTTTCTTTCTGCCTGAAGATTTGAACATCCACTCTAAGCTTGTTCAGCTTTTGAGGAGGAAAGAATTTGGCTAAGCAAGTCGTGACCAGCTTATTGATGACCGAAATTCACTACCCACATATAAAGTGAATCTGTTCTTTGGCAAGCGCACCAAATATCGTCAAGTAATAACCCACTAGGTGTAGGGTTGAATCCCACAGAGATTATCGGACTAAGGCAAACAAAAGTTAATTGATTATCCTAGTTAGACTATCATAATTGGAGTGATAATCAACAAGAAAATGCAAATGACATGAAAGTAACGGAAAGCAATAAAGTGCAAGAAAGTAAATGGCAAGGAAAGTAAAGTACAAGAAAGTAAAGTGCTAGAAACGTAAAGTGCAGAAAATGTAAATAACCATAAAGTAAATAAAAGAAAGAAAGATAAAATAAGCATTGGGATCAAGAGATATTGCATTCTACAGATTAATTCATTTTATTTCATCTTCAATCATGCAACTCATTGACCTCTTGGCAATCATGATTGATTGTGTCCCAATTCCTTGGTGACTCAATCTCTCAAATCTTGATCAATAGCCAATTTCTTGGTCCAATTGCTCATGAGAAGAGATGAAGAATGGTCCCTGATTATACTACATATTATCATAGGTCCAAGTAGAGGGAGGATTATATGTCACCATATCCAAACACCAAAACCCATATTCTACTCAAGTGTGAGAAAGAATTTCAAGCATGGTTTTATGTTTCCTCTTCCAAGGTTCCCATAAAACCCAAATACATTCAATCTCTTTTCCAAGATAAATAATGCTAGAATGAAGAATGAAATTCTTTCTAGTAAATTAAAGAGAAATGAATAGAAGAAGAAGAATAAAAACAATCAATCCATTGAAAAATAATAGAGCACTGTTTCCCAATGGAAAGAGTTAGTGATTCATAACTAAAAGATATTTACAAAAGTAAGAAAGAAAAGAAAGGAAGCTGATGGTGAACAGAGAGGGTCCGAAGACTCCCCCCCCCATCCAGGATGACTAATTCTATGAAACTAAGGCCTTTATATAGGCTCTCCTAAATTACAAACTTAAATGAAATTAAAAGCAAATTACAATGAAATGAAAATAAACTATTCTAGATGCTTCTTGTGGCCTTGATTGGTTGACAATTGTAGCTTTAATGAGAGTTGGAGTGGGCTTAGTTGAAGGTTGGGGGCTGCAGGAAGAAGTTGGCGTGTGGTTCCAAGTGCCACTCCCACTTGATTTTGCCCTTTGGAGTATGACCTAATTTGCAACGTTGAAAGTATGGAGTTGGTTGGGCCTCAAAATGAATGTCCACTATGAAGTATTATATATGGTTGGAAAACCCTGGATGTCAAATTTCCAAGGCTCATAGAATCAACTCATTTGGACCTTTGTAGCTCAAGTTATGCCCATTTGAAGGTGACTAGGTCAGTCTGTCAAGTAGCCCGGCGTGCCACACCCACTTCTGGCGTGCCATGCCCCATATGTTGTGAAACTGGCGTGCCACACCTTCAATGATGCACTAAAATCTCCTCTCTGGCCATTTGAACTAGCGTATCACGCCCAAGACTCCAAGTGGCACGCCCATTGTATGAAAGGGGTTGGCGTGCCACGCCTTCGATATCAAGTGGCACGCCCAAGTTTTGCAATGCTAAAATGATGGCCTTTTTCACCTCCAGTTTTAACGTCCACCCTAAAGTGTTATATATCGTTGGAAATCTCTTGATTTCAGCTTTCCAACGCCACCAATATCAGATCATTTAAACCTCTACAACTCACGTTATGCTCCATTGAAGATGAAGAGGTCAGGCTGGTAACTCTGCAGTGACGTGTTTTTCGTCTTGTATTTTCGGGGTCAATATCTTCCTCAATTCCAGTGTCCATTATAAAGTGTTATATATGGTTAGAAATCTCTGGATGTCTACTTTCTAATGGCACTAGAATTACTTTATTTGAAATTGTGTAGCTCAAGATATCTTTGTTTAAATGAGAGGAGGTCAGGCTGGCATATACCCCGGCGTGCCACGCCCACTTCTTGGCCTGCCATGCCCATTGTGGGGCTCAAAATAACTCCTCTGGAACTTAAGCCTGGCGTGTCAGGCCCATATAATCAAGTGGCACGCCCTTTTTAAGACTTGGCTTCACAATCTTGGCGTGCCACGCCCATAGCACCAAGTGGCATGCCCTCTTTGAGATTTGGCTTCAAAAGCTTGGCGTGCCGCGCCCAAAGCTTCAAGTGGCACGCCCAGCTTCACACTCCTAACTTTATTTTTTGTTTTTTTCCCTTTTGTTGCTCTTTTCACCTGAAATTCAACACAATCCCATTTCAAAGTAATGTACCATAATATATATCATTTGGTTCATGAAATTGCATTGATTCAATGAGATTATGCTCTTTTTATGGCCATTTTAGATAAGAAAAAGGGTACATGATGCGCATTCATCACTTATCCCAAGAGTTTAGGCTATCTCTAGGTTGAGAGTCCAACCATATTCTAGCTCTGTCTCTTACAGCAAAAGGGAAAAGCATAAGCTTGTAGACCTCGGGATCAACTCCATTGGTCTTAACAGTATCACAGATTTGCAAGAATTCAGTTAAGAACTGAAAAGGTTCTTCTGATGGAAGTCCATAGAACTTGCAATTCTGTTGCATCAGAGAAACTAATTAAGGCTTAAGCTCAAAATTGTTTGCTCCAATGGCAGGGATTGAGATGTTTCTTCCATGGAAGTTGGAAGTTGGTGTAGTAAAATTACCAAGCACCTTCCTTGCATTGTTATTGTTGTTGGGTTCAGTCATTACTTCTTTTTCGAGATTCTTTGTAAGGTTTTCTCTAGATTGTTGTGCTTTAGCTTCTATTAGCTTCTTCTTCAGAGTCCTTTTAGGTTCAGGGTCAGCTTCAACAAGAATGTTCTTGTCCTTGCTCCTGCTCATATGAAAAAGAAGAGAACAGAAAGGAAGAGGAATCCTCTATGTCACAGTATAGAGATTCCTTAAGGTGTCAGAGGAAAATAAGAATAAAAGGGTGAGGTAGATAGAGGTGAATTCGAACACATAAAGAATGAGAGGGTCCGAATTGCTAGTAGAGGAGAAGTGTTAGTGATTAAATAGAAAGAGATGAGAGGGAGGTAATTTTCGAAAAATTAAATCAAAATTTAAAACAATTAGTTAATTAAAAAGAATTTTGAAAAATGGTTAATGGTTTTTGAAAATAAAAAATGAGAAAGTGGTTAGGTGGTTTTGAAAAAGATAAGAAATAATAAATTTTAAAAGATAAAAAGTTAGAAAGAGATTTTGAAATTAGAATTTAAAAGGATGTGATTTGAAAAAGATATGGTTTAAAAAGATATGATTGGCAAACAATTTGAAAGATTTGTTTTTTTTTTAAATTGATGACTTGGCTAACAAGAAACTAAGACATGATTCTAAAATTCACATATTGAATCTTTCTTAACAAGAAAGTAACAAACTTGAAATTTTTGAATCAAGATTTTTGAAAATAGTGAAAGAAAAATGAGAAAGATTTGAATTTTTGAAAAAGATATGATTGAAAATATTTGATTTTGAAAGAGATTTCAAAAATAAGAATTAAAACATGAAAATTTGAAAAAGATTTGAATTGAAAACAAAATCTCATCTCCTGTGCCATCCTGGCGTTAAACGCCAGAATGGATACCATTCTGGCATTTAACGCCCAAAATACTACCCTTTTTGGCGTTTAACGCCCAGCCAGGTACCCTGGCTGGCGTTGAACGCCAGAAATGCTTCCTTACTAGGCATTTTTCTGAACACCCAGCTTTCCTCTGTGATTCCTCTGCTGAATGTTCTGAATCTTCAATACCCTGTATTATTGACTTGAAAAGATATATTTTTGAATTTTTAAATTTTTAATGATGAGAGAGACAAACAACAAAATGAATTAAAACAAGAGAATGCAAGATCAAAACAAATAATGCATGCAAGGACACTTTGAATGTCAAGATGAACACCAAGAACACTTTGAAGATTATGATGAACATCAAAAATATATTTTTGAAAAATTTTTAGAAAAGAAAGATATGCAAGTTACCAAACTTAGAAGTTTGTATACTATGGATACTAAGAAATTGAGAATGCATGTGAAAAACAACAAATCATACAAAACAAGAGAATTTAAAGATCAAAACACAGAAAATCTTCAAGAACAACTTGAAGTTCAATAAAGAACATAATGCATAAAATTTCGAAAAATGCAAAAAAAAAAAGAAAACATGCAATTGACACCAAACTTAAAATTGACTCTAGACTCAAACAAGAAACAAAAAATATTTTTTTAATTTTTTTTATAATTTTTTTTGTATTTGTTTAAATTATTTTTGGAAAAGAAAATAAGAAACTCAAAATTTTTAAAAAGAATTCTAGGAATCATGCAATGTTAGTCTAAAGCTTTAGTCTAAAAATATTAGACATGGCTAGCCAAGCTTCAGCAAGACATTACATACAACAGCCAAATTGATGGGAATCAACTAGCTCTTGTGATGATAAAGGCATCCTCTAAAACTCTAGAATTCACTTTTAAAAATTCTGAAGAACAAAATAAAAAGAAAAATACCTAATCTAAGCAACAAGATGAACCGTCAGATGTCCAAACTTGAACAATCCCCGACAACGGCGCCAAAAACTTGGTACACGAAATCGTGATACACAACTTTGTGCAGCTGACCAGCAAGTGAACTGGGTCATCCAAGTAATACCTTACGTGAGTAAGGTGGATTCAAATGGTTATAGAGTTTTGATAATTAAAAGATAGATAAACATAAAATAAAGATAGAGATACTTATGTAATTCATAGGTGGGAATTTCAGATAAGCGTATGGAGATGCGTTATTCCTTCTGAATCTCTGCTTTCCTACTGCATTTATTCAACCATTCATACTCCTTTCCATGGCAAGCTGTATGTTGGGGATCACCATTGTCAATGGCTACCTCCCGTCCTCTCAGTGAAAATAGTCCTCTATGGTTTCTGTACGGCTAATCAACTGTCGGATTTCTCGTCTCGGATGAAAAATACCAGGCACAGCTACCGCATGGCTAATCAGCTGTCGGTTCCCGATCGTGTCGGAATAAGATCCAATGATCCTTTTGCGCACTGTCACTGTGCCCCACAGTCGCGAGTTTAAAGCTTGTCACAGTCATCCCTTCCCAGATCCTACTCGGAATACCATAGACAAGGTTTAGACTTTCCGGATCTCCAGAATGCTGCCAATTGATTCTAGCCTATACCACGAAGGTTCTAATCTCAAATTCAGATGCCCCATTGTCAGAGGGAAAATGATGTAAATCGTTGATTAGAGACCCAAGAGATATGCATTCAAGCTTGTTTTCATGTAGAACGGAAGTGTGTGTCAGGCATGCGTTCATAAGTGAGAATGGTGATGAGTGTCACTTGATCCTCACATTCATCATGTTCTTGTGTGTGAACGAATATCTTGGAATAAGAATAAGCCTGAATTGAATAGAAGAACAATAGTACTTTGCATTAATACTCGAGAAACAGCAGAGCTCCACACCTTAATCTATGAGGTGTAGAAACTCCACCGTTGAAAATACATAAGCGATAATGGTGTTCATTGGTTTTGGCCCCAGAGAGGGAACCAGAATAACCAAGAAATAAGTAAACTAGTTACTAGGATTACAGAAATAAGTAAACTTGTTACTAGGATTACAGAAAAAAGTCCTATTTATACTAAACTAGTTACT
The DNA here is from genome assembly GCF_014773155.1 of Arachis stenosperma. Classification (NCBI taxonomy): domain Eukaryota; kingdom Viridiplantae; phylum Streptophyta; class Magnoliopsida; order Fabales; family Fabaceae; genus Arachis; species Arachis stenosperma. The sequence continues at coordinate 42,983,082 of NC_080378.1, read as the reverse complement.
AGGATTACAGAAATAAGTAAATGATGCAAAAATCCACTTTCGGGCCCACTTGGTGTGTGCTTGGGCTGAGCATTAAAGCTTTCGTGTGACTTTTCTTGGTGTTAAACGCCAGCTTTTATGCCAGTTTGGGCGTTTAACTCCAACTTTTATCCTGTTTCTGGCGTTTAACGCTATAATAGGGCAGGAAGTTGGAGTTTGAACGCCGGTTTGTGTCATCAAAACTTAGGCAAAGTATAGACTATTATACATTTCTTGAAAGCCTAGGATGTCTATTTTCCAACGCAATTGAGAGCGCGCCAATTGGGCTTTCATAGCTCTATAAAATCTATTTCGAGTGCAGGGAGGTTAGAATCCAACAGCGTCTGCAGTCCTTTTTCAGCCTCTGAATCAAATTTTTGCTCAGGTCCCTCAATTTCAGCCAAAAAATACCTAAAATCACAGAAAAACACACAAACTCATAGTAAAGTCTAGAAATGTGAATTTTGCTTAAAAACTAATAAAAATATACTAAAAAGTAGCTAGATCCTACTAAAAACTACCTAAAAATAATGCCAAAAAGCATATAAATTATCCGCTCATCACATGCCACGCCCAGAACCTGGCGTGCCACACCCATTATGAAAATAGAGCTGGCGTGCCATGCCTTCGATATCAAGTGGCCTGCTCAGGTTTTGCATTGCTGAAATAATGGCCTTTCTCACCTCTAGTTTTAACGTCCACCCTAAAGTGTTATATATTGTTGCCAAATTCAGATCATTTAAATCTCTACAACTCAAGATATGTTCCTTTAAAGATGAAGAGGTCCGGCTGGTAACTCTGCAGTGACGTATTTTTCTCCTTGTATTTTCAGGGTCAACATCTTCCTCAATTCCAGTGTCCATTATGAAGTTTTATATATGGTTGGGAAGATCTGGATGTCTACTTTTTAATGGCACAAGAATCATTTCATTTGCAGTTGTGTAGCTCAAGATATCTGCATTTAAATGAGAGAAGGTCAGTCTGGCATATGCCCCAGCATGTCACGCCAATACTTTGGCGTGCCACACCCATAGTGGGGCTCAAAATAATTCCTCTGGAACTTAAGCCTGGTGTGCCACGCCTAAAACACCAAGTGGCATGCCCTTTCCGAGATCTTGGCTTTACAAACTTGGCGTTTCACGCCCAGAGCTCCAAGTGGCATGCCCATTGATGAGAATTAACTTTAAAGCTTGGCCTGTCACGCTCAGAGCTCCAAGTGGCACGTCCATTGTTGAGTGTTAGTTTCAAAAGCTTGGCGTGCCATGCCCAGAGCTCCAAGTGGCACACCCAGCTTCACACGCCCAGCTTTCTTTGTTGTTTCCTTACCCTTTTTGTTTCTCTTTTCACTTGAAATTCAACACAACTTATTTCAAAGTAATGTACCATAATATGTGTCATTTGATTCATGAAATTTCCAAGGAAATTGAGTTTATGCTCTTTTTATGGTTCTTTTAGATAAGAAAAAGAGGAAGATGATGTAAGTCATCACACACGCGTGGCATGTGCGCACGTGTGGATGAATGATTCTGGAAGCGGCGCAAAATGCTGGCGCATTCGCGTGGATGAACAAAAATCCCATCGAAGCGTACGCGTGCCTTACGCGTACACGTGACTTGAAGATCTCATCGACGCGTACGCGTGGCGCTCGGCACGTGACATTTTAAGTGAATTTGTGGCTGGCAATTTCACGTGACCTTCAGGGCCAATTCTAAAGCAATTTTGGTGCCAAAAGACTTAAGAGGACCAAGGATTGGGGGGATGAACATCATTACACACTTTTAGATATTTTTAGTAGTTAGTTTTGGAGGTTTCTAGAGAGAGAAACTCTAACTTCTCTCTAGGTTTTGACTTTGTCAATTCCAATTCCACTTGGATTCTTTAGTTAGATTTGAATTCAATCTCAATTCTACATTGTTCTAGTTTGTAGATCTCACTCTTCTACTCTCAATTTAGTGTTCTTGTTACTCTAGCATTGTAGATCATGGATTTGGAACTTGTTACTTTGATTTCTATTAATGCATTGAGGAATTTCATGTTCATTGTTGTTAGTTATTTGATTATTTTTGATTGCTTGTGTTAGATAGCTTGAATTCAATTTCTCTTCTCAGTTTCACAATGCCTTGCATTCTTGTGGACTCAATTTGATTATTTTCACTTGACTTTCCTTTATAGTTAGGGGTTAACTAAGTGGAGTAATAACCAATTCTTATCACAAGTGTTGGAGACAATGAGGATAGGAATTCTAATTCCCAACCCTAGCCAAGGCTTTTACATTGATTGATTATCACTCACCTTTGTTTAGTTCAATTTCTTGTGCCCCTTAGCTTACTTGTTATTTGTTCATTGCTTTTTATGCAAGTTTGTTTACACTTCTCGTATTCAACCTCAAACACCAAGAGAACTCCTAACCAATGATGTGCATCTTAGGGCAACTCCTAGGGAGAATGACTCGAGACTAATACTCTCGGTTTTTGATTCGAATTGTGGACACACACTTTCTTTTTTTGATACGTTATAGTTTATTGGTTTAGACTATACTCACGACACAATTCTATTGGAAAATTCTATACCGACAAAATATAGTTCATCAGTCATCCTTTCATAGTTTTGGTGGCCAACAGTAGTTCATCAGCTACTATTTCAGGAGGTGAGGAGGACATGGAAGAGTAAGAAGACCCTGAGGAGGACCCTGACATTATAGTTATCTCTTCTAACATCGATGAGCCAGACAAGGCACCAACGGACGGGAATCCCCACCTACCTGGTGGATCTTCGTGAGGGGCTTTTGGATCAGAGATGAGGAGACTTTTTTGGGACGCCTAGTCTAACTCCAGTTCTTTAGAGTGTTTCTCTCACTTTTGGCATGTCATAGAATTAGGCTAACCTGGGTGCCAGCTTAGGGGCTTTTGGACATGCCAGGCCCTGGGACGTCTTATGTACATATATGTATATATTACATGAGTCACTAACTGAGGGATGCTGTATTGTATCATGGTTCTGTACTTGTTTAAAATAGCTATTCTTGTATCGTGATGCATATTATAATGTCATGTTTCATATACTGCTTTCTACTGTTCTACATATGTTTGTGTTTGTTTCTCCTTATTACATTGAATGTATGCAACTTTTTAACTGCTATTGTTTTGAAAAAAGATTATACATAAATTCGCAAGGTGTTAATAGTGAACAGGCTTATATTTATTAACTAATATTAAGTAAGGGAAAGCAAGTTGGTAACGTTTAGCTTCTAGTATGATCTAGACATGCTAGGAGTTGAGCTGTTATAATTTGGTATCAAAGTGGTCCTTCCTGGTAGAGCTTGTAGAATGGACTGAATCATGCTTTATTGCATGCTCTACTGTGTGTCTCGTGCTTAAAGGATATCCATGTGATATGTGTTGCATGATTATCTTCGTGGTTTCATTCTGATAATGTTCATGCCCAACTTGAGGTATTAAGAGTGATCACCTTGATGTTGATTGATTGGTGCGAACAAAATCAGGATGGCTCCATGGAGATGTAGCGATTGGGAAGAAACTACTACTAACAATCCACCGCAAAATGATGATAATCTGTTTGCTATCATTCACGCTAAGGCTGAGGCTGTGCGTGAAACGGCAACTGCTACTACTCGAGCAGTTAACCATTTGGGGAGCATAACGGAGAGTGCAATGGTGATCATAACAGTGAGAATGGTGTGTATGGTGATGTGGATATGATGAATCGTTATAGGCTTATGACTTTAGCCGCTTTCTTGAAAGTTAATCCTCCGAAGTTCAAGGGTACGACTGTTCCAACTGAAGCTGAAAACTGGTTTCGTGGCATAGAGAGGTCCTTGAGGGAAAAGCATATTTTGGAAGAACAATATGTAGAGTTTGCTACCTATATATTGGAAGGAGATGTTTAACACTGGTGGCAAGGCATTTAGAATTTATTGCAGCAGGATGAAGGTGATCTTCTGTGGAGTGTTTTCAGAGAGGAATTTTAAAAGAAGTACTTTCTTAGAACTACCCGTGAGACAAAAGAGATGGAGCTGATGTAGTTGAAATAGCAAAGTATGTCTATTATAGTATTGGTGCACGTGTACGCAAAACCCACACTATTTCGTACAACAGCTGCAGTACCAGCAAGTGCACTAAGTCGTCCAAGTAATACCTGAGTGAGTCAGGGTTGATCCCACGTGGATTGTGGCTTGAAGCAAGCTTATGGTTGTCTTGTAGGTCTTAGTTAGGCGGAATCAGAAGGAGTTGGATTATGAAGTTAGCTATTAGGAATTATATAATGGGAATGGAGTTGAGAGTTGGAGTTGCTTTGTCTTTCTGAAATAACTCTGGTACTACTGTCTTCTTTGCTTGTGAATGATCTTTTTCTATGGCAGGCTGTAAATGATCAAAGCCATTGCCCGTGGTCATTGGTCTCCTCTGCTACAGAATGAATGACATTGGCTGTGGTCATCCAATCTGACGAAGGGTGAAGCGCATAGCAGTCCATTCTCTTGGCGATCCTACTCAAAATGCCACAGACAATGTCAAATCTTCTTGATCAAAGAACGCTACTTCTTTGATTCTAGCCTATACCACGGAGACACTAATCTCCCCAGAGATTGGATGAATTGGTGTCTCGAGAAGTCCCCAACGAAATCGTGGATTAACCATCTGAGAGACGTATAAACATAGCTGTTGGCTCGTGCTTTTCTTTCAGGTACTCACACGAACCCAAGTAGATGCGGGTGTTTATCAGGCACATTCGTCTTAATGTGATGAACAGAGGTAATTTGTCAGATCATCCTACTCACCATGATGAAGATCAGAATATACATCTTAAAGATATATCAAACACTAATCGAAGAAGAAACAATAGTACTTTTATTAATTCATAGGACTCAGCAGGGCTCCTACTCTCAACCTAGGAAGTTTAGAGACTCGTGTTGAAAGGAAAATACATGGAAAACGAAAATATGGCAGACCTCCCTCTACAAGAGGTGTAAAAGATTTCGACAACTCCGAATTACATAAACATAAACCCTTAAATACTAAACAGGTGACTAGTAAGGGTAAAAGAGTCTATTTAGTGCTAAAATCCTCGTTTGGGGCCCACTTGGTGAGTGTTTGGGCTGAGCTTTGATGAGATCCACGTGTATTGAGGTCTCTTGGGTGTGGAACGCTAGCTAGGAGATCCTCTCTGGGCCTTTGAATGCTGGGCTCTACTCTTTGGGCGCTGGACGCATGGTAAGGGGTAGGAAGCTGGAGTTGGACGCCAGTTTTGGGTTTTCTAATCAGAAGCAAAGTATGGACCATTATATATTGTTGGAAAGCTCTGGAAGTCAGATTTTCATATCCATTGAAAGCGCTCCATTTAATCTTCTATATCTCTAAAAATGCTCTTCCGAATATAGGCAGGTCAGATTTGGACAGCATCTGCTCCTGCTCCTCAATTTAAGCCAGAAAATACCTGAAATTGTCCAAAAACTCAAAAACTTATAGTAGAATCCAAAAATGTGAATTTAACACTAAAACCTATAAAAACTTAATAAAAACAAACAAAAACTACTAAAAATTATATGAAAGTGATGCCAAAAAGCGTATAAAATATCCGCTCAGCACAACACCAAACTTAAACCGTTGCTTGTCCCCAAGCAACTAAAAATAGAGTAGGATAAAAAAAAAGATTAAGATACATTAAATTTCTAAGTTTCAAATGAAGCTTAGTGAAATCAGATGAGCGGGACTTAGTAGCTTTTTGCCTTTGAATATCCATTGAAACTCAGAGATGTTGGCATCCTTAGGAACTTAGAATCCAGATGATATTATTGACTTTCCTAGTTAAGCTTATTTTGATTATTGAACACAGCTTTCAGAGTCTTGGCCGTGACCCTAAGCACTCTGTTTTTCAATATTACCACCGGATACATTCATGCCACAAACACTTTAACTAGGTGAACCTTTTCAAATTGTGACGCAGCTTTGCTAGCGTCCCCAGATAGAGGTGTCCAGAGTTCTTAAGAATACTCATTTTACTTTGGATAGAGGTGTCCAGAGTTCTCAAGCTTTTCACTTAACACCTTCACGCCATAAGCTCATGGTTAGGGACAGTTGGGTTTAGCCGCTTAGGCCAGGACTTTATTCCTTTGGACCCTCCTAACCACTGATGCTTAAAGCCTTGAGCCCTTTTACCCTTGCCTTTTGGTTGAAAGAGTTATTGGCTTTTTCTGCTTGCTTTTTATTTTTTTCTTTCTTTTTATGTTTTTTTTGCCACTTTTTTTTGCATGCAAGCTTTTTCTTCTTCTTTTTGCTGCTTTTTCTTGCTTCAAGAATCAATTTTTGGATTTTTCAGATCACCAATAATACTTCTCCTTTTTCCTTATTCTTTCAAAAGCCAACATTCATAAATTTTAACTTCAAATATGCACTGTTTATTTCATACATTCAGAAAATAAAAGTAATTGACACCACATCAAACTAATTAAACTAATCTTATTTTAAACTTGAAATTCATGCATCTCTCAATTCTTTTCAAATAATTTTTTATTTAAGCAAGGTGAGAGATATATTGAACATTTTACAATTTAAGGACATCAATGCAAATGATCATGCAACTAGAACAAGAGAAAAAATAATAAAACAGACAGAAAAATAACAGGAAAGGAGTAAAAGAGAACGAATCCACCTGAATGATGGTGACTACTACTCTTCCTTGAGGATCCAATGTGATGCTTGATCTCTTCAATGTCACTCCTTTGTCTTTGTTAAGGTTGCTGCACAGGCTTATGTGCATGCTGTCTAGTTTGCTCCATCCTCTTCTTCTATACTTAAGAGTGGAAGAAGTCACAAAGCAGAGCTTTTACAACACCAAACTTAAAAGTTTTGCTCGTCCTCGAGCAAATATGATCACTGGGGAAGAAGGTGGGGGTAGGTGGAGCTTCCGTGGGACCTATTAGTACTAAGAGGCTAGGGAATTCCAGAGCCCCTGCTCTCTTGCACTGACGTTTGAACGCCCAAGGGCTGCTCCCTGGCTGTCATTCAATGCCGGCAATCCTTCCTTCTTGGGGCATTGAACGGCTAGTGAGCGCTTCCTCAGTGACGTTCAACTTTGACACTCTTTTTGGAGTGTTCTGTTTTCATTGCTGTGAATTCTGTCTCTTGACTGATGCACATGATCATGACTCTGACAACTGAAAGAAAAACAAAATGAAAATAAATATGGTTGAGTAAAGTTGGGTTACCTCCCAACAAGTGCCCTTTTAAAGTCACTAGCTTGACCTTTAGCTCCTTACAGAGGTGAGTATGGGCTTAGATTTTTGCCCCTGACAGTGAATTTTCTTCTTATCCTCTCATGAATGAGCTTCACATGCTCTAGAGATAGGACACGGCTCACTGTGTGTGGTAAGGTTAGTTTCTTACTGAAGACAACTCTCATGCCAGGTGAGAGGACTTTAGTAGGAACTTTCTTGTCCATCCAGAAGGTACTTTCTTTTTAGTACCTCTGTGCTTAGAGCTTGTTAAGTGATGCCCAACACCAAACTTAGAATTAATGTTTGGAGGCTCTGTAATGCTTTGCACAGAAAGAGAGGGTTGGCACACAAGGTGTTGCACAGTTATCTCTCTTTTAGAGGGAGAATTGGGATGAGACATCTTAAATAAGATATGATCCTCCCCTAACTTTAGGGTTAGTTCTCTTTTAGCCACATCAATGATAGCATTAGCTGTGACTAGGAAAGGTCTTTCAACTTTAACCAAGACATCCTCTATTAAACCGTATGGCTTCTTCATGGTCTTGTCTGCCATCTCTAAAGAGATGTGTGTAGCTTGTACCTCAAAGATACCCAACTTCTCCATTACAGAGAGTGGCATAAGGTTAATGCTTGACCTTAGATCCCACAGAGCCTTATTAAAGGTCATAGTGCCTATGGTACAAGGAATCAGAAAGTGTCCAGGATCTGAAAGCTTCTGAGGTAGCTCTTGCTAAACCAAAGTATGGAGTTCTTTGGTGAGCAGTGGAGGTTCTACCTTCAGAGGCTTTGTACCAAATAGCTTGGCATTCAGCCCCATAAGAGCTCCTAGGAAATGAGCAACTTGGTCTTCCCTAGTGTCTTCATGCTCACTTGAGGATGAGTAGTCATCAGAATACATCCACTACAGAAGTGCATTCAAAGAAACCTCAATTGTTTTTATGGTTTCCTTTGGTTTTGGGCTAGAAGGTTCTTGAGTGGGATTTAAGCACTTAAGGGGTGTGCTTTGGCTGGCGTTCAACGCTAGCTTTGTCAGCTTATTGGGCGTTGAACGCCCTTGCTGTCCACCTTGACTAGCGTTAAATGCCAGTCCCTCTAGCATTCTGGGTGTTGAACGCCCAGCAGGGATGTCCTTGCTGGCGTTCAATGCCAGCTTCCCTGGGTTGGTAGGCGTTGAATGCCCAGTGAAAGCTTCTTCACTAGCGTTCAATGCCTTCCCATTTTCCTCCAATTCAGACTTAACCTCTATGGTTATGGCTTTGCACTCTTCTCTAGGATTAACCTTAGTATTACTGGGAAGAGTGTCAGTAGGGATCTCAGGGATCCTCTTTCTCAGTTGACCAACTTGAACCTCTAAGTTTCTAATGGAGGACCTTGTTTCATTAATGAAACTATGGGTGGCCTTAGTGTGGCTGGAAACCATAATGGCTAAGTCAGAAAGACTCTGCTGAGAGGTCTCCATATTCCCTTTAGAAGATGGGAATGGTGGCCTGTTGTTGAACCTATTATGGTTCCTACCACCTTGATTGAAACCTTGCTGAGGTTTTTGTTGATCCTTCCATGAAAGGTTAGGATAATTCCTCCATGAAGAGTTGTAAGTGTTTCCATAGGATTCTCCCATGTAATTCACCTCCTCTATGGTGGGTTGAGCAGGATCATAAGCTTCTTCTTCAAGAGAAGCTTCCTGAGCACTGCCAGCTGCAGTTTGCATCCCAATGAGATGTTGAGAGATCACGTTGACCTGTTGGGTCAAGATCTTATTCTGAGCCAAGATGGCATTTAGAGTCTTAGCTTTATGAACTCCTTTCTTCTGAGAGGTTCCATAGTTTACAGGATTCCTCTGAGAGGTATACATGAATTGGTTGTTTGCAACCATCTCAATAAGCTCTCTTGCTTCTGCAGGTGTTTTCTTCAAGTGCAGAGATCCACCTGTAGAGTTGTTCAATAAAATTTTGGACATCTCAGACAAACCATCATAGAACATGCCTATGATGGACTACTCTGAGAGCATGTTAAGAGGACATCTCCTGATCAGCTACTTGTATCTTTCCCAAGCTTCATAGAGGGTTTCACCTTCTCTTTCTTTGAAGGTTTGCACTTCCACTCTAATCTTGCTCATCCTTTGAGGAGGAAAAAACTTTGCTAGAAAAATATTAACCAGCTTTTTCCAAGAGTCAAGACTCTCTTTAGGCTATGCATCTAACCAGTTTATAGCTTTATCCCTTAAAGTAAAGGGAAAAAGCATTAGCTTGTAAATCTCTTGATTTACTCCATGAATTTTTACAATATCACAGATCTATAAAAATTCTGCTAAGAACTGATGTGTTCTAGTGGAAGTCCATGGAATTTGCAGTTCTGCTACAGAAGAGAGGCTAACTGAGGCTTAAGCTCAAAATTGTTAGCTCTAATGGCAGGTACAGCAATGCTTCTGCCATAAAAGTCAGAGCTAGACATGGTGAAATCACCAAGGACCTTTCTAAGCTTCTCTTGAAGTTCGGCCATGTCCTCTATTTCTTGTTCAAAACTTTTTGAAAGGTTTCTTCTAGAGTTTTGTGCTTTAATTTGTTGCAGGCTCCTCCTTAGAGTCTTTTCAAGTTCAGGATCAGGAGTCAAGAGGGGTTCTTTATCCCTGCTCCTGGTCATAAACAAAAAGAAAAGAAAAGAAAAGAAAGAGACCACTTGAGTTGGGGTTGAAATAGCTTCAGAAATGAGTTGGGTTGGGTTTTGGAGGCCCAGAATTCGCCCCAGCAATTTGCATTAATGAGCTCACATGATTTCGAGGTCACGCGTACGCGTCGGTCATGCGTATGCGTCGCCGGCCAAAATTCCTCCCACGCATACGCGTGGGTCACACGTACGCATCACTCGCAAATCTCCCTTGTGCGTACGAATGCATACTTGTGCGTGCGCACACATGCTGGAATTTCCAAACTCCATTTCTTCATGGTTTCTTCCCTTTTGCATGCTCTTTTTCTCACTTCTTCAACCCATACTTGCCTTGGAAACCTGAAATCACTTAACAAATACATCAAGGCACCGAATGGGATTAAAGTGAATAAAATTGACTAAAATTAAGCACAAAAAAGCATGTTTTCACTTTTAAGCACAATTTAGGAAGAAATCATGAAACTATGCTATTTCATTGAATAAACGTAGGAAAAGTTGATGAAATCCACCCAAATAGAGCAAATAAATACTATGAAATATGGATTCATCAAATGCCCAGTGATAAACCCATATTTTATGGTTTATCTTGTGCTTAATTGAGTGGATTTTATCAACTCTTCACCCACTTATTCATACTATTTGCGTGGTTTTGTATTTGCCTTCCTAATTATGTGCTTTGATTGAAAACATGCTTCTTTGACCTTAATTTTATTAATATTAATTCTCCTTTTATACCATTAGATGCCTTGATATGTGTGTTAAGTGTTTTCAGAGATTACAAGGCAGGAATGGCTCAGAGGATGGAAAGGAAGCATGCAAAAGTGGAAGGAATACAAGAAGTTGGAGAAACTGCTAAGCTGTCCATCCTGACCTCTTCGCACTCAAACAGCGATAACTTTAGCTATAGAGGTCCAAACGACACGGTTCCAGTTGCGTTGGAAAGCTAACGTCCGTGGCTTCGATTTGATATATAATATGCCATAGTGACCCTAACGCTAGGCGACGCGACCGCGTGCCCCATGCGGCCGCGTCGCAAGTGACGGAAATCAGCGAATTTGAATTCGCAACCAGTGAATTCTGGGCTGTTTTTGACCCAGTTCTCGGCCCAGAAAACACAGATTAGAGGCTATAAAGTAGAGGGATTGTATCCATTCATATCAGGCTCTCATACTTCACTCCTCATGATTTAGATTAATTTTGAGAGGGGTTCTCTCCTCTCTCTCTTAGGATTTAGGATTTCTCTTAGTTTTTGGAGTGACTCTCAATCCCAGGTTCTTTATTTTTATTTAATTTATGAACTCTTTCATGTTACATATAATTTTCTTAATTAATATTATTTGAGGTATTTCGGTTATTATTGCTTTCTTTTATTTACATGATTATTGCTTCCCATCTAAAAGCATTTTTATTCCAGTAGTTACAATTTTCTTTCCTTTTGGCTTTGGTTAAATAATTGGTGACTCTAGAGTTATCAAACTCATTGTTAGTTGAGAATTGGAATTAATTCATCCACTTAACTTACCTTCATAGTTAGAGGTTAACAAAGTGGGAGAAGAATCCAATCCTCATCACAATTGATAAGGATAACTGGGATAGGACCTCCAGTTCTTATACCTTGCCAAGAGATTTTATTAGTATTATTTTACTTATCATATAATATATTCGCACCTTACTTCCAAAACCCCAATTTACAACTCATAACCAATAATAAGAACATACCTCCCTGCAATTCCTTGAGAAGACGACCCGAGGTTTAAATACTCGGTTATTAATTTATTTAGGGGTTTGTTACTTGTGACAACCAAACCGTTTGTACGAAGGGATTTCTGTCGGTTTAGAGACTATATCTACAACGCGACTGTTTTTATGAAATTCTTTACTGGCAAAAATCCTAACGTCAAAATGGTGCCATTGCCGGGGAGTTGCTAACGTGTGCCTTATTATTGGTTATTGTAAATATTTTTCTTTTGCTTGTTTATTTATTTTCGTTTTTCCTTTTTATCTTTTTATCTTTTCACCGCCCAGCTGCCCCATTACTGACGTTCAGTGCCAGCTTCTGTACCACTTTGGGCGTTGAACACCGAGTAAGGCCTTCCTTACTGGCGTTCAATGCTAGTGATGGTGCTTCTTTGGGCGTTGAACGCCCAGTAAGGACTTCCTTACTGGCGTTCAACGCCAGGAATGGTGCTTCTTTGGGTATTAAATGCCTAGTAAGGACTTCTTTATTGGCTTTCAACTCCAATGCATCCTCTTCAGATTCGGCCTCAGTTTCTATAGTGATGGCCTTGTACTCTTCTCTTGGATTAATGATAGAGGCCTAAAGCGGGTTAGGAATTTATCTCAAAATAAAATTGGCGTTGTAAGTATAGTTCCAAACCCAACAATTACCAATATCAAATTAGAATTCTAAAGATTGTCACAAATCAAAGCAAATATAAACCGAGAGTATTTAGACTCCCGGGTCGTTATCCCAAGGAACTAATGCCAATGAATGCGTACAATTTTGGTTGTGAGAAAGCAAAGGGATTTTCAATGACTGAAAGCAAGCAATAAAAAGATAAAAGAACAAGACAAAATTGCAATTAAGAAACTAATAAAGCAATAAAAGAACTATGTATGTAAAATAAACAAGTAAATATAGCGCTAGCGCTTCGCGTTCTTTCTATTTCATCCCATTTTTTTCGGGATAGGCGGCGAATACTAATCTAATAGGTGAAGTTGTAGTCGTCTTACAAATTGGCTCGGACACCAGCTTTCCCAAAATCAATTCGTGCCCGCCCATTCTGTCACGCTCTAAATGGAATGGCTCTCTTAGTTACGCTGCGCCCTGGTCTGAGTCCCCACGTCCGCTCTTCTCTGCCCGCAACCCAAGAAGTTGGCTTTGCCAACACAACATTAGGGCCATCCCCTTCATTCTATGCCGACCCTAGCCCGGGGCTGGCTTTTTGGGAAGCCCGTTCCCACCGCGCTCACGGCCCGGCTGGCCTTCCAGCGGTAGTGGGAATTATCCCGTTCCCTGGTCAAAGACTTGGTTGGATGTGGGATCTACTCCACGAGAAGCAGTACGGACGTAGATGATATCATCACGACCTCTCTTTTCGTACCGCTAGGGATGCTTAACGCCACTTCAAAGTGATGTAAAAATGGTTCAAACCATAAAAGAAACATTGACTTGGGATGAGTTATGGAATCCCTTCCTTGCCATAACAATAACTATGATAATTATGATGGATTAATCTCACTAAGTCAACCCTTAACATCGAAGGATAAGTTAAGTGAGCATAATTATTATTAATCCATAATTCCTAACTAACTTACCAAATTAATTGCTAAAAACCTAGCATTAGTGGAAACAATAATAACTAACAAACCAAGAATTATCACTAAATATTGGACATTATGGCTCTAGTAATCCATAAACTCATTTTTTCCAAGCTAAAAGGGTGGAAATCTACCCCATAATCAAAATTGGCATTTCATCAAACACATAGTGGACATAAACATAAAACATGGCAAAATTAGAAAAATGGTAAAAGCTATGAACCATAAATGATCAAAATCAATAAAAGCAACTCAAACAATCATATAAAAGCCATTAAACATCAAATTAATCAACTAGGAATCTAAAATTACAAGACCATGTAAATATGGACAAAGGAGATGAAAATAAAAGCAAGTGTAGAACAAGTGGTGTACTAAAAGAGACAATTAAAGAAATACTTACAATGAAAATTGCTAGAATCCAAAATCAAACTTGAAGTATAAAATTCTACAAAACCCTAATGTAAACCCTAAGAAAGAATTTCCTAATCTACACTATTCCTACTCCTACTATGTGTTTTTCCTATTCACACACATTCATGCCTTAGTTTCTACTCAAAACACATATGCATTCCTTATTCATTTTTTTCTTTGGGGCAACCTTTGTCCCCTCTTATTATTATTATTTTTTATTTCTCTTTTTTTTTTCTATGACAAATGCATATGGTTAAAGCAAATTGATACATGAATATGCACCCATTTTCCAAGTTTTCAATGAAATACCCAAAATAACTTTTTCATTCACTACCAATGTTTCCCATAACTTCCCCCACACTTAAATGAACACACACCTTCAACCTAAGCTAATCCAGGATGCAATTCAAGGTCATTACATGGTTTTACACTTAGGGTTTTGATGTGGTTACAATTAGAACAAAGGGGATTAAGAGGCTCAAAAGGGGTTAACAAAGGTAGATACAAGGGTAGGTCTATATGGGTGAGTGAGTTTAATTCAATGATGGCCTCAATCATGCTAAATGCATTCAAACCATCAAACATTGGATATAAAGAATCAAGCAAAACCAAGATTACTATCATAGAAGGAGCATAGCATACGATGAACAAAAATAGTGGTTAAAATGCGTAACCACTCATTAAAGCTTAAAACTCACAAGGTATTTGTTCTTTACTCTTCTATGTTCCATAAAAGTCATTCAAGCAAGTTTAAAAACAATTTTCCAAATCAATTCAATTAGACACCCTTAAAACAAAATTCTTGGAAAATTTATGTTATTTTTCACCAAAGTTATTCCCTATATGTATGTATGATGTGATGGATGCAATTTTTTTTCAAAATTTTCCTAGTTCTTTTCCTAATTTTCAACAAATAAAAACTAACATGAATAATTAGGACAAAATTGACTAGGCACTATGCTATTCACAATATCCCATCACAACTTCTATTTATAAAGTATATATCATGCAAAAGATGCGAAATGAGGAAAATGCAATGCAACAATCAAAAACACTCCAAATATCTACAAGAAACAAAATAAAAGAAAACAAAAATAAAGTGAAAAGTGTTTGGAAAAGAAAGTTTACGCCTCAAAAATGATGAATTCTCCCCCACACTTAAGCGTTACACGGTCCTCCGTGCATGAACACGATCTGGGAAGAATGCCTCTACGTTCCTCCACCTTCAGCTGGTGGATGCGGGGGCTCCGGGTTGCTGTACACACAAGGAAACAATAATTGAGGAAAAAGTAAGATATGTGTGGTATGATAAAAGACAATGTGTGTATTCTAATTGTGCGCACACTTTAGAACATACATATTGGCCGGGTAAAAATAGAAACCACACAAGCGAAATAAATAGCATATGTTCCTCAATTAGGTGGCCTAGGTTGCACATAAAGAAGTAAAACTTAAGGCACAAGCAACCTGGTGGACGAAATTGTGATCCATGCTCTTTGTACTTGTATGAAATTTAATAATTGGCTCTATTTGAATTCACAACTCTGTTCAACTTAACCAGCAAGTGTACTGGGTCATCCAAGTAATACCTTACGTGAGTAAGGGTCGATCCCACAGAGATTGTTGGTATGAAGCAAGCTATGGTCACCTTGTAAGTCTCAGTTAGGCAGATTAAATTGGTTTATGGGATTTCGAATAATTAATAATAAATAGAAAATAAAAGGGATAGAAATACTTATGTAAATCAATAGTAGAAATTTCAGATAGGCGTATGGAGATGCTGTGCTCCTCTTGAATCTCTACTTTCTCATTGCTTTCATCCAATCCTTCTTACTCCTTTCCATGGCAAGCTGTATGTAGGGCATCACCGTTGTCAATGGCTACATCCCATCCTCTCAGTGAAAATGTTCCTATGCTCTATCACAGCACGGCTAATCATCTGTCGGTTCTCAATCAGGTTAGAATAGAATCCCTTGATTCTTTTGCGTTTGTCATCACGCCCAGCCTTCAGGAGTTTGAAGCTCGTCACAGTCATTCAATCCCAGAATCCTACTCGGAATACCATAGACAAGGTTTAGACTTTCCGGATCCTCATGAATGCCGCCATCTATCTAACTTATACCACAAAGATTTTGTTGGGGAATCTAAGAGATATGCGCCCGGCCTAAAGTAGAACGGAAGTGGTTGTCAATCACGTGCGTTCATAGGTGAGAATGATGATGAGTGTCACGGATCATCACATTCATCAAAGTGTTGTGCAACGTATATCTTGGAATAAGAATAAAAGAGAATTGAATAGAAAGTAATAATAATTGTATTGAAACTTGAGGTACAGCAGAGCTCCACACCCTTAATCTATGGTGTGCAGAAACTCCACCGTTGAAAATACATAAGTAAAAGGTTCAGGCATGGCCGAATGGCCAGCCCCCAAAACGTGATCACAGGATTCAAATTACAATCCAGGATGAGATTATGATAGTAAAAAGTTCTATTTATAATAAACTAGCTCCTAGGGTTTACATGAGTAAGTAATTGATGCATAAATCAACTTCCGGGGCCCACTTGGTGTATGTTTGGGCTGAGCTTGATCTATCCACAAGCTGAGGCTTTTCTTGGAGTTGAACTCTAAGTTATAACGTGTTTTGGGCGTTCAACTCCGGATCATGACGTGTTTCTGGCGTTTAACTCCAGACAGCAGCATGTACTTGGCGTTCAACGCCAAGTTACGTCGTCAATTTCCGAATAAAGTATAGACTATTATATATTGCTGGAAAGCTCTAGATGTCTACTTTCCAACGCTATTGAGAGCGCGCCATTTGAAGTTCTGTAGCTCCAGAAAATCTATTTCGAGTGCAGGGAGGTCAGATTCCAACAGCATCAGCAGTCCTTTTGTCAACCTTTTTCAGAGTTTTGCTCAAGTCCCTCAATTTCAGCCAGAAATTACCTGAAATTACAGAAAAACACACAAACTCATAGTAAAGTCCAGAAATGTGAATTTAACATAAAAACTAATGAAAACATCCCTAAAAGTAGCTTGAACTTACTAAAAACTACCTAAAAATAATGCCAAAAAGCGTATAAATTATCCGCTCATCACAACACCAAACTTAAATTGTTGCTTGTCCCCAAGAAACTGAAAATCAAATAGGATAAAAAGAAGAGAATATACTATAAATTCCAGAATATCAATGAATATTAACTATAATCAGATGAGCGGGACTTGTAGCTTTTTGCTTCTGATCAGTTTTGGCATCTCACTTTTTCCTTTGAAGTTTAGAATGATTGGCTTCTCTAGGAACTTAGAATTTCGGATAGTGTTATTGACTTTCCTAGTTAAGCATGTTGATTCTTGAACACAGCTACTTATGAGTCTTGGCTGTGGTCCTAAGCACTTTGTTTTCCAGTATTACCACCGGATACATAAATGCCACAGATACATAACTGGGTGAACCTTTTCAGATTGTGACTCAGCTTGGCTAAAGTCCCCAGTTAGTGGTGTCCAGAGCTCTTAAGCACACTCTTTTTGCTTTGGATCACGACTTTAACCACTCAGTCTCAAGCTTTTCACTTGGACCTTCATGACACAAGCACATGGTTAGGGACAGCTTGATTTAGCCGCTTAGGCCTGTATTTTATTTCCTTGGGCCCTCCTATCCATTGATGCTTAAAGCCTTGGATCCTTTTTACCCTTGCCTTTTGGTTTTAAGGGCTATTGGCTTTTTCTGCTTGCTTTTTCTTTTTCTTTCTATTTTTTTTCTCCATTTTTTTTCGCAAGCTTCTTCTTTTTCACTGCTTTTTCTTGCTTCAAGAATCAATTTCATGATTTTTCAGATCATCAATAACATTTCTCTTTGTTCATCATTCTTTCAAGAGCCAACAGTTTTAACATTCATAAACAACAAGATAAAAAATATGCACTGTTCAAGCATTTATTCAGAAAACAAAAAGTATTGTCACCACATCAATATAATTAAATTAAATTCAAGGATAAATTCGAAATTCATGTACTTCTTGTTCTTTTGAATTAAAACATTTTTCATTTAAGAGAGGTGAAGGATTAATGGATTTTATTCATAGCTTTAAGACATGGTTACTACATACTAATGATCATGAAGTAGAGACACAAAACAGATAAACATAACATAGAAATAAAAAAAACAGAAAGAGATAAGAACAAGGAATGAATCCACCTTTAGTGGCATCTTCTTCTTGAAGGACCAACAATGTCCTTTTGCTCTTCTATGTCCCTTCCTTGCCTTTGTTGCTCCTCCCTCATTGCTCTTTGATCTTCTCTTATTTCATGGAGAATGATGGAGTGCTCATGATGTTCCACCCTTAATTGTTCAACATTGTGGCTCAAATCTTCTAAGGAAGTGTTGAGTTGTTCCCAATAGTTGTTGGGAGGAAAGTGCATTCCTTAAGGCATCTCAAGGATTTCTTGATGATAAGCTTCCTCATGCATCTCTTGAGAACCGTGAAGGGTCTCTCTTGCTTGCTCCATCCTCTTCTTGGTGATGGGCTTATCCTCTTCAATGAGGAAAAGCTAGCCGTGCCATGGTGGAGGGCTTCTCGGCTATTTTGTAGAATTCATTGGAGATGACTTCATGAACTTCTACTTCCTCTCCAATCATGATGCTATGAATCATGATGGCCCGATCCATAGTAACTTCAGATCGGTTGCTAGTGGGAATGATGGAGCGTTGAATGAACTCCAACCATCCTCTAGCCACAGGCTTGAGGTCCAGTCTTCCTAGTTGAACTGGCTTGCCTTTGGAGTCTCTCTTCCACTGAGCTCCTTCCACACATATGTCCATTAGGACTTGGTCTAACCTTTGATTAAAGTTAACCCTTCTAGTGTAGGGGCATTCATCTCCTTGCATCATGGGCAAGTGAAACGCCAACCTCACATTTTCCGGACTAAAATCTAAGTATTTTCCCCGAACCATTGTGAGATAATTCTTTGGATTCGGGTTCATACTTTGATCATGGTTACTAGTGATCCATGCATTGGCATAGAACTCTTGAACCATTAAGATTCCGACTTGTTGCATGGGGTTGGTTAAGACTTCCCAACCTCTTCTTCGGATCTCATGTCGGATCTCTGGATACTCATTCTTTTTGAGCTTGAAAGGGACCTCATGGATCACCTTCTTCTTTGCCGCAACATCATAGACGTGGTCTTGATGGCTCTTAGAGATGAATCTTTCCATCTCCCATGACTCGGAGGTGAAAGCTTTTGTCTTCCCTTTTCCTTTTCTAGAGGATTCTCCGGCCTTAGGTGCCATTGATGGTAATGGAAAAATAAAAAGCTTATGCTTTTACCACACCAAACTTAAAATATTGCTCGTCCTCGAGCAATAGAAGAAAGAAGAGAAGAAGAAGAAAAAGAAGAGAATATGGTAGAGAAGGGGAAGTGTAGGTTCGGCCTAGGTGAAGAAGAAGGGGTTGTGTTGTGTGAAAATGAAGTAGAATGGAAGGGTATATATAGGGAGAGGGGGTAGTGTGTATTCGGCCATTTAGGGTGGGAATGGGTGGGAAAATGTTTTTGAATTTTTGAAGGTAGGTGGGATTTATGGGGAAGAGGGGATGGATGTGAATGGTGAAGGGGGTGATTGGGAAGAGGAATTGAGGTGATTGGTGAAGGGTGTTGGGAAGTGTGACATGGGGAAGAGTAATCACAAAAAATAGGATTAGGAGGTAAGGTAGGAATATGGTAGATGGGGATCCTGTGGGGTCCACAGATCCTGAGGTGATCCTGTGGGGTCCACAGATCCTGAGATGTCAAGGAATTCCATTCCTGCACCAAATAGGCATGTAAAATGCCTTTGCACACCATTCTGGCATTTAAACGCCGTGTGGTGCACATTCTGGGCGTTCAACGCCCATGTAAAGCATGTTTCTGGCGTTGAACGCCAGTTTCATGCTTGTTACTGGCGTTCAGTGCCAGTTTTTCCTCTCTGGGCACATTTCTGGCATTCAGCGCCAGAATGTTGCTTGTTTCTGGCGTTCAGCGCCAGAATGATGCTCTGTTCTGGCATTGAACGCCGGCCAGATGCATCTTACTGGCGTTGAACGCCAGCCTGTGCTTCCTCTAGGGTGTGATTTTTTTCTTCTGCTGTTTTTGATTATGTTTTTAATTTTTATGATTTTTTCGTGACTCCTCATGATCATGTACCTAATAAAACACAAAATAACAATAAAATAGAATAAAATAAAAATTAGATAAATAAAATTGGGTTGCCTCCCAACAAGCGCTTCTTTAATGTGAATAGCTTGACAGTGGCTCTCATGGAGCCACAAGGTGATCAGGTCAATGTTGTATAGTCCCAACACCAAACTTAGAGTTTGGATATGGGGTCTCAACACCAAACTTAGAGTTTGGTTGTGGCCTCCCAACACCAAACTTAGAGTTTGACTGTGGGGGCTTTTCTTGACTCTGAACTGAGAGAAGCTCTTCATGCTTACTCTCTTTTGTCACAGAAGGATGGCCATGTGCCTTAAACACAAGGTAGTCCCCATTCAATTGAAGGACTAATTCACCTCTGTTGACATCTATCACAGCTCCTGCTGTGGCTAGAAAAGGTCTTCCAAGGATGATGCAATCATCCTCTTCCTTTCTAGTGTCTAAGATTATGAAATCAGCAGGGATGTAAAGGCCTTCAACCTTTACTAACACGTCCTCCACTATTCCATAAGCTTGTCTCAATGACTTGTCTGCCAATTGTAAAGAGAACAAGGCAGGTTGTACCTCAATGATCCCCAGCTTCTTCATTACAGAGAGTGGCATAAGATTTATCCCTGACCCCAGATCACACAGAGCTTTTGCAAAGGTCATGGTGCCTATGGTACAAGGTATCAAAAACTTGCCAGGATCTTGTTTCTTTTAAGGTAAAATTTGCTGAATCCAGGTATCCAGTTCACTAATGAGCAAGGGAGGTTCACTTTCCCAAGTCTCATTACCAAACAACTTGGCATTCAGCTTCATGATAGCTCCTAAATATTGAGCAACTTGCTCTCCAGTCACATCTTCATCCTCTTCAGAGGAAGAATAGTCTTCAGAGCTCATGAATGACAGAAGGAGATTTAATGGAATCTCTATGGTCTCTATATGAGCCTCAGATTCCTTTGGATCCTTAATAAGAGACTCCTTCTTGCTTGAGGGACGTCCCAGGAGGTCTTCCTCACTAGGATTTTCGTCCCCCTCCTCCCTTGTGCATTCGGCCATATTGATTATATCAATGGCCTTGCACTCTCCTTTTGGATTCTCTTTTGTATTGCTTGGGAGAATACTGGGAGGAGTTTCAATGACTTTCTTACTCAGCTGGCCCACTTGTGCCTTCAGATTTCTAATGGAGGATCTTGTTTCACTCATGAAACTGAAAGTGGCCTTTGACAGATCAGAGACTAGATTGGCTAAATTAGAAGTGTTTTGTCCAGAATTCTCTGTCTGTTGCTGAGAAGATGATGGATATGGCTTGCTATTGCTCAGCCTATTGCATCCACCATTGTTAAAGCCTTGTTGAGGCTTTTGTTGATCCTTCCATGAGAAATTTGGATGATTTCTCCATGATGAGTTATAGGTGTTTCCATAAGGTTCACCCATGTAATTAACCTCTGCCATGGCAGGGTTTTCAGGATCATAAGCTTCTTCAGAAGCTGCCTCTCTAGTACTGTTGGATGCTTGTTGCCATCCATTCAGATTTTGAGAGATCTTGTTGACCTGTTGAGTCAACACTTTGTTCTGAGCCAATATGGCATTCAGAGCATCAATTTCAAGAACTCCTTTCTTCTGAGGTATCCCATTATTCATGGAATTCCTTTCAGAGGTGTACATGAATTGGTTGTTTGCAACCATATCAATGAGTTCTTGAGCCTCTTCAGGCATTTTCTTTAGGTGAATAGATCCACCTGCAGAATGGTCCAGTGACATTTTCGAAAATTCAGAGAGACCATAATAGAATATATCTAATATGGTCCATTCTGAAAACATGTCAGATGGACATCTTTTGGTCAGCTGCTTGTATCTTTCCCAAGCTTCATAGAGGGATTCACCATCTTTTTGTTTAAAGGTTTTAACATCCACTCTCAGCTTGCTCAGCTTTTGAGGAGGAAAGAATTTATCCAAGAAGGCAGTGACCAGCTTATCCCAAGAGTCTAGGCTATCCTTGGGTTGCGAATCCAACCATATTCTAGCTCTGTCTCTTACAGCAAAAAGGAAAAGCATGAGTCTGTAGACTTCAGGATCAACTCCATTCGTCTTTATAGTCTCACAGATCTGCAAGAACTCAGTTAGAAACTGATAAGGATCTTCAGATGGAAGTCCATAAAACTTGCAGTTTTGTTGCATTAAAGCAACTAGTTGAGGCTTAAGCTCAAAATTATTGGCTCCAATGGCAGGAATGGAGATGCTTCTTCCATCAAACTTGGACGTTGGCTTTGTGAAGTCACCAAGCATTCTCCTTGCATTATTATTATTTTTGGCTGCCATCTCCTTCTCTTGTTCTAATGTTTCTAAAAGGTTACCTTTAGATTGTTGTAACTTAGCTTCTCTTAATTTTCTCTTCAGGGTCCTTTCAGGTTCTGGATCAATTTCAACAAGAGTGCCTTTATCCTTGTTCCTGCTCATATGAAAGAGAAGAAAACAAGAAAAGAAAGAGGAATCCTCTATGTCACAGTATAGAGATTCCTTTGTGTTAGTAGAAGAAGAAAGGGGATAAGGAAAGGAGAATGGTTCGGATTTTTAGATGAAGAGAGGTGAAGAGAAGTGTTATTAATTAAATAATTAAATAGAATAAGAAAAGAGAGGGAGAATTTCAAAAATAATTTTGAAAAAAGGGGTTAGTATTTTCGAAAATTAAAAGATATTAAAACATGAAACACTTAATTAATTAAAAAGAATTTTTGAAAAGGAGGGAGGTATTTTCGAAAATTAGAGAGGGAAAAGTAGTTAGGTGGTTTTGAAAAAGATAAGAAACAAGCAAAAAGTCAAAGAGTTAATTGAAAAAGATATTAAAATCAAATTTGAAAAGATAAGAAGATACGAGGTTAGATAAGATATTTTGAAATCAAATTTTGAAAAAGATAAAAATTTTGAAAAAGATAAGATAAAAAGGTAAGATTTTTAAGAAAAAGATATTTTGAAAAAGATTTAATTTTTAAAATGACTTAGCTAACAAGAAACTACAAGATAAGATTCTAGAATTTAAAGATTGAACCTTTCTTAACAAGAAAGTAACAAACTTCAAATTTTTGAACCAATCACATTAATTGTTAGCATATTTTTGAAAATATGATATAAAGATAAGAAAAAGATTTTGAAAAGAAAAGATTTTTAAAAATTGAAATTTTGACTTGACTTGAAAGAAACAACTAATTTTTAAAAATTTTTGACCAAGTCAACCCAAAATTTCGAAAATTTGGAGAGAAAAAAGGAAAAGATATATTTTTTATTTTTGAATTTTTAATTATGAGAGAGAAAAACATAAAAATGACCCAAAATATGAAAATTTTGGATCAAACACATAATGCATGCAAGAACACTATGAATGTCAAGATGAACACCAAGAACACTTTGAAGATCATGATGAACATCAAGAATATAATTTTGAAAAATTTTTGATGCAAAAAAAAACATGCAAGACACCAAACTTAGAAATCTTTAATGCATGGACTCTAACAAACAAAAAATGCACATGAAAAACAACTAACAACACAAAACAAGAAAATATCAAGATCAAACAAGAAGACTTACCAAGAACAACTTGAAGATCATGAAGAACACTATGAATGCATGGAATTTTTGAAAAATGCAAGAAAAAATTTTAAAGCATGCAATTGACACCAAACTTAAAAATTGACTTAAGACTCAAACAAGAAACACAAAATATTTTTGGTTTTTATGATTTTCTAATTTTTTTGGATTTTTATTATTTATTTATTTTTTTTCGAAAATGAAGTTTAGAAAAACGAAAAATAAAAGAAAAAATTTTGAAAAAGAATTTTGAAAAGAAAATTACCTAATCTGAGCAACAAGATGAACCGTCAGTTGTCCATGCTCGAACAATCCCCGGCAACGGCGCCAAAAACTTGGTGGACGAAATTGTGATCCATGCTCTTTGTACTTGTATGAAATTTAATAATTGGCTCTATTTGAATTCACAACTCCGTTCAACTTAACCAGCAAGTGTACTGGGTCATCCAAGTAATACCTTACGTGAGTAAGGGTCGATCCCACAGAGATTGTTGGTATGAAGCAAGCTATGGTCACCTTGTAAGTCTCAGTTAGGCAGATTAAATTGGTTTATGGGTTTTCGAATAATTAATAATAAATAGAAAATAAAAAGGGATAGAAATACTTATGTAAACCAATAGTGGAAATTTCAGATAGGCGTATGGAGATGCTGTGCTCCTCTTGAATCTCTACTTTCTCATTGCTTTCATCCAATCCTTCTTACTCCTATCCATGGCAAGCTGTATGTAGGGCATCACCGTTGTCAATGGCTACATCCCATCCTCTCAGTGAAAATGTTCCTATGCTCTGTCACAGCACGGCTAATCATCTGTCGGTTCTCAATCAGGTTGGAATAGAATCCCTTGATTCTTTTGCGTTTGTCATCACGCCCAGCCTTCAGGAGTTTGAAGCTCGTCACAGTCATTCAATCCCAGAATCCTACTCAGAATACCATAGACAAGGTTTAGACTTTCCGGATCCTCATGAATGCCGCCATCTATCTAACTTATACCACGAAGATTCTGTTGGGGAATCTAAGAGATATGCGCCCGGCCTAAAGTAGAATGGAAGTGGTTGTCAATCACGTGCGTTCATAGGTGAGAATGATGATGAGTGTCACGGATCATCACATTCATCAAAGTGTTGTGCAACGTATATCTTGGAATAAGAATAAAAGAGAATTGAATAGAAAGTAATAATAATTGTATTGAAACTTGAGGTACAGCAGAGCTCCACACCCTTAATCTATGGTGTGTAGAAACTCCACCGTTGAAAATACATAAGTGAAAGGTTCAGGCATGGCCGAACGGCCAGCCCCCAAAACGTGATCACAGGATTCAAATTACAATCCAGGATGAGATTATGATAGTAAAAAGTTCTATTTATAATAAACTAGCTCCTAGGGTTTACATGAGTAAGTAATTGATGCATAAATCCACTTCCGGGGCCCACTTGGTGTATGTTTGGGCGGAGCTTGATCTATCCACGAGCTGAGGCTTTTCTTGGAGTTGAACTCTAAGTTATAACGTGTTTTGGGCGTTCAACTCCGGATCATGACGTGTTTCTGGCGTTTAACTCCAGACAGCAGCATGTACTTGACGTTCAACGCCAAGTTATGTCGTAAATTTCCGAATAAAGTATAGACTATTATATATTTCTGGAAAGCTCTGGATGTCTACTTTCCAACGCCGTTGAGAGCGCGCCATTTGGAGTTCTGCAGCTCCAGAAAATCTATTTCGAGTGCAGGGAGGTCAGATTCCAACAGCATCAGCAGTCCTTTTGTCAGCCTTTTTCAGAGTTTTGCTCAAGTCCCTCAATTTCAGCCAGAAATTACCTGAAATTACAGAAAAACACACAAACTCATAGTAAAGTCCAGAAATGTGAATTTAACATAAAAACTAATGAAAATATCCCTAAAAGTAGCTTGAACTTACTAAAAACTACCTAAAAACAATGCCAAAAAGCGTATAAATTATCCGCTCATCACAACCCTAGGTAACCACAAGAGTGAATTGAGTGTATAAGAAATTGGATATTGGAATTGTGCAAGTGAAAGCGCAAAATTTATATGAGATAGCACAATAAACAACAACCAATCAATTAATGAAAAGGAGACCACTTATTCATCATGAAATATAAGGAAAAAGTCACATGGTGAAGGTACTTGTTACACAAAGTGATAAGCTTGATAAAAATCAAGTTAAGTCACTCAAAAAAATGCAAAGCATTAACAAGGAACAAGTACCGGTCATGTGATGAATGTAATATGAAAGATCATGATGAACAAGTAATTTCAACTCACTTCACTTAATTCTATATGCACTTAAAAAATTTCACCTAATATGCAACAAAACTAAATGTGCAAATTCAATTAAGTGCTAGTAATTTAAGGCAAGGTATAAGTGCATTGATGAAATTCAATCAAGAAGCAATCCAATCATTATAAAGCAACACTTGCAACTTATTCAATTTAGAAACAAGTAAACCAAAACTAATATAATTACTAAAATGAAAATGACACGCTATGAAAACTAAGTAAAACAAGTAGAGAAACATGGAAAATTCAAGAAAGGGAGGGATGGAAGGGTGGAAGTGCGTTAGGGCTTAATTGAAAGAGCAATGAGAAATTTGTCCAAAACAGCACTTGTGCGTATGCACACTAGGTAAAACATGGGAGTTATGCACTCACACAAGTCGTGCGAACGCTCTGGACAGTGGGGGGTGTAAGAGGTGTGCGTACGCACTAGTGTGTGCGCACGCCAGGACACCCCTTTTTTTGTATAGACAAAGATCATGTGTGTGTGCGCACAGGTGTCTGTGTGCACACACAGGAGCGAAAAAGGGTGGGGTTCACGCGCACAAGCTGTGCCAGCGGTCCCACTAGAGGGTGTGTATGAACGTGTGCACGCGCACAGCATTGTGTGCTCACACAAAGGACCACGAAACAGGGGTTGCGTGCGTACGCATGATAAACCCCAATTTTGTGGTTTATCTTGTATTGATTTGAGGGGATTTTATCAATACTTTCCGCACTTATCCACATAAAATGCATGGTTTTGTGTTTCCTTCCTTATTTTGCCTCATGATTGAAAACATGCTTACTTCACCGTAAAAATTCTTTATTTTAATCTCTTCTATTACCATTCGATGTCGTGACGCGTTTGTTGAGTGATTTCAGAGTCTACAGGGCAAGATTGGTTTAGAAGATGGAAAGGAAGCATGCACAAATGGAAGGAACATGAAGCTTTGGAGCTTTGGAGCTTAAGCATCGACGCGCACGCATACCTCCACGTACGCATGGATGCATGCTGCTGGGAATCGACGTGCATAGCTGACTCATTCGCGTCTATTGGAAAAACCTTACCGACGCGTGCGCGTACCTTACGCTTACGCGTGGATTGAGTTGTTCATCGATGCGCACGCGTGCTTGACGCGTACGCATGGTGCCCAGCACGTGACCTCATTAATGAAATCATGATTGGCGATTTCTAAGGCTCTGGAGGTCCAATTCCAGGCTGGCTATTGATGAGCGGATAATTTATACACTTTTTGGCATTGTTTTTAGTATGTTTTTAGTATGATCTAGTTAGTTTTTAGTATATTTTTATTAGTTTTTAGTTAAAATTCACTTTTCTGGACTTTACTATGAGTTTGTGTGTTTTTCTGTGATTTCAGGTATTTTCTGGCTGAAATTGAGGGAGCTGAGCAAAAATCTGATTCAGAGACTAAAAAAGACTACAGATGCTGTTGGATTCTGACCTTCCTGCACTCAAAGTAGATTTTCTGGAGCTACAGAAGCCCTATTGGCGCGCTCTCAACGGCGTTGGAAAGTAGACATCCTGGGCTTTCCAGCAATATATGATAGTCCATACTTTGCCCAAGATTTGATGGCCCAAACCGGCGTTCAAAGTCACCCTCAGAATTCCCAGCGTTAAACGCCGGAACTGGCACCAAAATGGGAGTTAAACGCCCAAACTGGCATAAAAGCTGGCGTTTAACTCCAAGAAGAGTCTCTACACGAAAATGCTTCATTGCTCAGCCCAAGCACACACCAAGTGGGCCCGGAAGTGGATTTTTATGTTATTTACTCATCTCTGTACACCCTAGGCTACTAGTTTCCTATAAATAGGACATTTTACTATTGTATTTTCATCTTGGTTCCTCTGGTTCCCTCTCTGGGGCCGAAACCAATGATTACTCTTGTTCTTATGTATTTTCAACGGTGGAGTTTCTACACACCATAGATTAAGGTGTGGAGCTCTGCTGTACCTCGAGTATTAATGCAATTACTATTGTTCTTCTATTCAATTCCGCTTGTTCTTTAATTTGTCCAAGATATCACTTGTTCTTCAACTTGATGAATGTGATGATCCGTGACACTCATCATCATTCTCACTTATGAACAAAGTGACTGACAACCACTTCTGTTCTACAAGCAACCAAGGCTCTAGTGAATATCTCTTGGATTCTTTAACCGGAATCTTCGTGGTATAGGCGAGAACTGATGGCGGCATTCAAGAGAATCCGGAAGGTCTAACCTTGTCTGTGATATTCTGAGTAGGATTCAATGATTGAATGACTGTGACGTGCTTCAAACTCCTGAGGGCGGGGCGTTAGTGACAGACGCAAAAGAATCACTGGATTCTATTCCGGCCTGATTGAGAACCGACAGATGGATAGCCGTGCCGTGACAGGGTGCGTTGAACATTTCCAATGAGAGGATGGGAGGTAGCCACTGACAACGGTGAAACCCTTGCATAAGCTTGCCATGGAAAGGAGTAAGAAGGATTGGATGAAGACAGTAGGAAAGCAGAGAGATGGAAGGGAAGGCATCTTCATGCGCTTATCTGAAGTTCCTACCAATGAATTACATAAGTATCTCTATCTTTATCTTTTATATTATTTTCGTTCATCATCATATCCATTTGAGTCTGCCTGACTAAGATTTACAAGATGACCATAGCTTGCTTCATACCAACAATCTCCGTGGGATCGACCCTTACTCACGTAAGGTATTACTTGGACGACCCAGTGCACTTGCTGGTTAGTTGTGCGAAGTTGTGTAATGCCATGGAATTGAACTACCAAGTTTTTGGAGTTCATGACCGGGGATTATGAGAGTTGTGAAAAGTATTGTTCACAATTTCGCGCACCAAGTTTTTGGCGCCGTTGCCGGGGATTGTTTTGTGTATGGACAACTGACGGTTCATCTTGTTGCTTAGATTAGGTATTTTTCTTCAGAGTTCTTAAGAATGAATTCTAGTGTTTCAAGGTGATGTTCTTATCATCACCAAAGCTGATTGATCCTCATCAATTTAGCTCTTGAATGCAATGTCCTGCTGAAGCTTGGCTAGCTATGTCTAATTCCTTTAGACTAAAGCTTTAGACTAACATTGCATGATTCCTGGAATTCTCATTAAGAATTTTGATACCCTTATTTTCCTTTTCACTTAATTTTCAAAAAAGCACAAAAAAAATTTATAAAATCATAAAATCCAAAAATATTTCTTGTTTAAGTCTAGTGTCTCATTTTAAGTTTGGTGTCAATTGCATGTTTTTGCTCTTCTTGCATTTTTCGAATTTATGCATGTGTCTTAATTAATCTTCAAGTTGTTCTTGATGATTTTCTTGTTTTGATCTTTGAATTCTATTGACTTGAGTGTTTTGTTGTTTCTCATATGCATTCTCATTTTGTTAGTGTCAGTAGTATACAAACTGCTAAGTTTGGTGTCTTGCATGCATTGTTATTTGATTTTATTTGCATTTTGATTATTCCTCATTATTAAAAATCCAAAAATATTTTTAATTTGTGTCTTTTCAAGTCAATAACACAGAGAATTGAAGATTTAGAACATACTGCAGAGGAATCACACAGAAAAAGCTGGGCATTCAAAAATGCCCAGTGAAGAAGACAGACTGGCATTTAAACGCCAGCCAGGGTACCTGGTTGGGCGTTTAACGCCCAAAAGGGTAGAGTTTTGGGCGTTAAACGCCAGAATGTGCACCATTCTGGGCGTTTAACGCCAGGATGGCAAAAGGGGGAAGATTTTGTTTTTCAAATCAATTTTTTTTCAAGTTTTCAAAGTTTTTCAAAATCAAATCTTTTTCAAATCAAATCTTTTCAATCAAATGTTTTCAAAAGATACTTACTAACAATTAATGATTTGATTGAACATTTCAAGTATGTTGCCTTTTCTGTTGAGGAAGGTTTAATGTTTGAATCATATCTTTTCTTGTTAGGCAAGTCATTAATTTTTAAAAATCAAATCTTTTTAAAATTGTTTTCAAATCATATCTTTTCAATCATATCTTTTTAAAACCATAACTTTTCAATCAAATCTTTTTAATCACATCTTTTTCAAAATAGTTTTCAATCAAATCTTTTTTATTTCTAATTTCAAAATCTTTTTCAAAAATCACTTGATTTCTTTTCCACTCTTATTTTCGAAAATCAATTAAGTGTTTTTCAAAATGTTTTCAAAATCTTTTACTTAATTTTCGAAAATTACTTCCCTTCTTTTCACATCCTTCTATTTATGGACTAACACTATTCCTTAATGCAAAATTCGAACTCCATCTTCTTTGATAAGTTCGAATTTTCTACCTCTGTCTTCCATTTTTCTTTTCCTCTGACACCTCAAGGAATCTCTATACTGTGACATAGAGGATTCCACATTTTCTTGTTCTCTTCTCTTTCATATGAGCAGGAGCAGAGACAAAGGCATTCCTGTTGAAGCTGACCCTGAACCTGAAAGAACCTTGAAGCGAAAGCTAAGAGAAGCTAAGGCACAAATCTCTATGAACGGAGGTGGTTGTCAGGCACACGTTCATAGTTGAGGACTTAACAGAAATCTTCAAGGAAGAAGAAGCCATGGCAGCCGAAAACAACAACAATGCCAACAATGCAAGGAAGGTGCTGGGTGACTTTACTGCACCTACTCCCGACTTCTATGGGAGAAGCATCTCTATCCCTGCCATTAGAGCAAACAACTTTGAGCTTAAGCCTCAATTAGTTTCTCTAATGCAACAGAATTGCAAGTTCCATGGAAACCCATTGGAAGATCCTCATCAGTTCTTAGCTGAATTCTTGCAAATCTGTGACACAGTCAAGACTAATGGGGTAGACCCTGAGGTCTATAGACTTATGCTATTCCCTTTTGCTGTAAGAGACAGAGCTAGAATATGGTTGGATTCTCAACCTAAAGAAAGCCTGGACTCTTGGGAAAAGCTAGTCAATGCCTTCTTGGCAAAGTTCTTTCCACCTCAAAAATTGAGTAAGCTTAGAGTGGAAGTCCAAACCTTCAGACAGAAGGATGGAGAATCCCTCTATGAAGCTTGGGAAAGATACAAACAATTAATCAGAAAGTGTCCTTCTGACATGCTTTCTGAATGGAGCATCATAGGTATTTTCTATGATGGTCTCTCTGAACTATCCAAGATGTCTTTGGATAGCTCTGCTGGAGGTTCTCTTCATCTGAAGAAGATGCCTACAGAAGCTCAAGAGCTCATTGAAATGGTTGCAAATAACCAATTCATGTACACTTCTGAAAGGAATCCTGTGAACAATGGGACAAGTCAGAAGAAAGGAGTTCTTGAGATTGATGCTCTGAATGCCATACTGGCTCAGAACAAGATATTGACTCAACAAGTCAATTTGATTTCTCAAAGTCTGTCTGGAATGCAAAATGTACCAAGCAGTACTAAGGATGCTTCATTTGAAGAAGAAGCTTATGATCCTGAGAACCCTTCAATGGAAGAGGTGAATTACATGGGAGAACCCTATGGAAACACCTATAATTCTTCATGGAGAAATCACCCAAATTTCTCATGGAAGATTCAAGAGAGACCTCAACAAGGTTTCAACAACAATAATGGTGGAAGAAACAGGTTTAGCAATGGCAAACCTTTTCCATCATCTTCTCAGCAACAGACAGAAAGTTCTAAGCAGAATACCTCTGACTTAGCAACAATGGTCTCTGATCTAATCAAAACCACTCAAAGTTTCATGACTGAAACAAGATCCTCCATTAGGAATTTGGAGGCACAAGTGGGACAGCTGAGCAAGAAAGTTACTGAACTCCCTCCTAGTACTCTTCCAAGCAACACAGAAGAAAATCCAAAAGGAGAGTGCAAAGCCATCAACATGGCCGAATTCTGGGAGGAAGAAGAGGCAGTGAACGCCACTGAGGAAGACCTCACTGGACGTCCACTGGCCTCCATTGAGTTCCCCAATGAGGAACCATGGGAATCTGAGGCTCAAAATGAGACCATAGAGATTCCATTGGAATTACTTCTGCCATTCATGAGCTCTGATGAGTATTATTCCTCTGAAGAGGATGAGTATGTCACTGAAGAGCAAGTTGCTAAATACCTTGGAGCAATCATGAAGCTAAATGACAAGTTGTTTGGAAATGAGACTTGGGAGGATGAACCCCCTTTGCTCACCAAAGAACCGGATGACTTGTCTAGGCAGACATTACCTCAAAAGAGACAAGATCCTGGGAAGTTTTCAATACCTTGTACCATAGGCACCATGACCTTCAAGAAGGCTCTGTGTGACTTAGGGTCAAGTGTAAACCTCATGCCTCTCTCTGTAATGGAGAAGCTAGGGATCTTTGAGGTACAAGCTGCAAGAATCTCACTAGAGATGGCAGACAACTCAAGAAAACAAGCTTATGGACTTGTAGAGAATGTTTTGGTTAAGATTGAAGACCACTACATCCCTACTGATTTCATAGTCCTAGAGACTGGGAAGTGCATGGATGAATCTATCATCCTTGGTAGACCCTTCCAAGCCACAGCAAAGGCTGTGATTGATGTTGATGGAGGTGAACTGATCATTCAAGTGAATGAAAAATCCTTTGTGTTTAAGGCTCAAGGATATCCCTCTATCACCATGGAGAAGAAGCATGAAGAGCTCCTCTCAATTCAGAGACAAACAGAGCCCCCACAGTCAAACTCTAAGTTTGGTGTTGGGAGGCCACAACCAAACTCTAAGTTTGGTGTTGAACCCCCACATTCAAACTCTAAGTTGGGTGTTGGGAGGTTCCAATATTGCTCTGAGTATCTGTGAGGCTCCATGAGAGCCCTCTGTCAAGCTACTGACATTAAAGAAGCGCTTGTTGGGAGGCAACCCAATGTTATATTTTATCTATTTTCTTTTGTTATTTTATGTTTTTTGTAGGTTGATGATCATAAGAAGTCACAAAATCAATTGAAAAAGCAAAAACAGAATGAAAAACAGAAAGAAAAATAGCACACCCTGGAGGAAGAACTCACTGGCGTTTAAACGCCAGTGAGGGTAGCAGTTGGGCGTTTAACGCCCAGTCTGGCACCATTCTGGGCGTTTAACGCCAGAAAGGGGCACCAGACTGGCGTTAAACGCCAGGAAAGGGCTAGAACCTGGCGTTAAACGCCAGAAATGGGCACCAGCCTGGCGTTTAACGCCAGAATTGGCTCAAAACGTGTTTTTGAATGCCATTTGGTGCAGGGATGACTTTTCCTTGACACCTAAGGATCTGTGGACCCCACAAACCCCTCACCTATCAAATCCCATCTTTCTCTTCACCACTCACCTCCATAAAACCCCACTTACCTCACCATCCAAATTCAAACCACTACTTCTTCCCCTTTTGGCCGAACCACAAAGCCATCTCCCTCTCCTCCATTTCTTCTTCTTCTACTCTCTTCTTTCTTTTGCTCGAGGACGAGCAAACCTTTTAAGTTTGGTGTGGTAAAAGCGTTGCTTTTCGTTTTTCCATGACCATTTATGGCATCCAAGGCCGGAGAAACCTCTAGAAAGAGGAAAAGGAAGGCAAAAGCCTCCTCCTCCGAGTCATGGGAGATGGAGAGATTCATCTCAAGGGTGCATCAAGACCACTTCTATGAAGTTGTGGCCATGAAGAAGGGTCAACTTTGATCAAAGGTTGGACCAAGTCCTCATAGACATTTATGAAGAGGGCTTTCAATGAAAGAGAGATTCAAGAGGGGAGCAAACAAGAGACCCCATGAAATCCCTGAGATACCTCAAGGGATGCACCTTCCTCCACAAAACTACTGGGAGCAACTGAACACCTCCATAGGAGAATTGAGTTCCAACATGGGACAACTAAGGGTGGAGCACCAAGAACACTCTATTCTCCTCCATGAAATTAGAGAAGATCAAAGAATCATGAGAGAGGAGCAACAAAGACAAGGAAGAGACATTGAGGAGCTCAAGAACTCCATAAGACCTTCAAGAGGAAGAACAAGCCGCCATCACTAAGGTGGACCCGTTCTTTAATCTCCTTGTTCTTTATTTTTCTGTTTTTCGAAAATTATGCTTTATGTTTATCCATGTTTGTGTCTTATGATCATTAATGTCTTAGTGTCTATGCCTTAAAGTTATGAATGTCCTATGAATCCATCACCTCTCTTAAATGAAAACTATTTTTATCACAAAAGAACAAGAAGTACAGGATTTCGAATTCATCTTTAAAACTAGCTTAATTAGTTTGATGTGGTGACAATACTTTTTGTTTTCTAAATGTATGCTTGAACAGTGCATATGTCTTTTGAATTTGTGGTTCATGAATGTTAAAATTGTTGGCTCTTGAAAGAATGATGAAAAAGGAGACATGTTACTGAGGATCTGAAAAATCATAAAAAAATGATTCTTGAAGCAAGAAAAAGCAGTGAATACAAAAAAAAAAAGGGGAGAAAAACGAAAAAAATAGGGGAGAAAGAAAAGGAAAAGAAAAAGAAAAGAAATAAAGTTGTGATCCAAGGCAAAAAGAGTGTGCTTAAGAACCCTGGACACCTCTAATTGGGGACTTTAGCAAAGCTGAGTCACAATCTGAAAAGGTTCACCCAATTATGTGTCTGTGGCATGTATGTATCCGGTGGTAATACTGGAAGACAGAGTGCTTTGGGCCACGGCCAAGACTCAATAAGTAGCTGTGTTCAAGAATCATCATACTTAACTAGGAGAATCAATAACACTATCTGGATTCTGAGTTCCTAAAGAAGCCAATCATTCTGAACCTCAGAGGATAAAGTGAGATGCCAAAACTATTTGGAGGCAAAAAGCTACTAGTCCCGCTCATCTAATTTGGAGCTAAGTTTCATTGATAATTTGGAGCCTATAGTATATTCTCTTCTTTTTATCTTATTTGATTTTTAGTTGCTTGAGGACAAGCAACAATTTAAGTTTGGTGTTGTGATGAGCGGATAATTTATACACTTTTTGGCATTGTTTTTAGTATGTTTTTAGTAAGATCTAGTTAGTTTTTAGTATATTTTTATTAGTTTTTAGTTAAAATTCACTTTTCTGGACTTTACTATGAGTTTGTGTGTTTTTCTGTGATTTCAGGTATTTTCTGGCTGAAATTGAGGGAGCTGAGCAAAAATCTGATTCAGAGACTAAAAAAGACTGCAGATGCTGTTGGATTCTGACCTCCCTGCACTCAAAGTGGATTTTCTGGAGCTACAGAAGCCCAATTGGCGCGCTCTTAACGGCGTTGGAAAGTAGACATCCTGGGCTTTCCAGCAATATATGATAGTCCATACTTTGCTCAAGATTTGATGGCCCAAACCGGCGTTCAAAGTCACCCTCAGAATTCCCAGCGTTAAACGCCGGAACTGGCACCAAAATGGGAGTTAAACGCCCAAACTGGCATAAAAGCTGGCGTTTAACTCCAAGAAGAGTCTCTACACGAAAATGCTTCATTGCTCAGCCCAAGCACACACCAAGTGGGCCCGGAAGTGGATTTTTATGTCATTTACTCATCTCTGTACACCCTAGGCTACTAGTTTCCTATAAATAGGACCTTTTACTATTGTATTTTCATCTTGGTTCCTCTGGTTCCCTCTCTGGGGCCGAAACCAATGATCACCCTTGTTCTTATGTATTTTCAACGGTGGAGTTTCTACACACCATAGATTAAGGTGTGGAGCTCTGCTGTACCTCGAGTATTAATGCAATTACTATTGTTCTTCTATTCAATTCCGCTTGTTCTTTGTCCAAGATATCACTTGTTCTTCAACTTGATGAATGTGATGATCCGTGACACTCATCATCATTCTCACTTATGAACAAAGTGACTGACAACCACTTCTGTTCTACAAGCAACCAAGGCTCTAGTGAATATCTCTTGGATTCTTTAACCGGAATCTTCGTGGTATAGGCGAGAACTGATGGCGGCATTCAAGAGAATCCGGAAGGTCTAACCTTGTCTGTGGTATTCTGAGTAGGATTCAATGATTGAATGACTGTAACGTGCTTCAAACTCCTGAGGGCGGGGCGTTAGTGACAGACGCAAAAGAATCACTGGATTCTATTCCGGCCTGATTGAGAACCGACAGATGGATAGCCGTGCCGTGACAGGGTGCGTTGAACATTTCCAATGAGAGGATGGAAGGTAGCCACTGACAACGGTGAAACCCTTGCATAAGCTTGCCATGGAAAGGAGTAAGAAGGATTGGATGAAGACAGTAGGAAAGCAGAGAGATGGAAGGGAAGGCATCTTCATGCGCTTATCTGAAGTTCCTACCAATGAATTACATAAGTATCTCTATCTTTATCTTTTATATTATTTTCGTTCATCATCATATCCATTTGAGTCTGCCTGAATAAGATTTACAAGATGACCATAGCTTGCTTCATACCAACAATCTCCGTGGGATCGACCCTTACTCACGTAAGGTATTACTTGGACGACCCAGTGCACTTGCTGGTTAGTTGTGCGAAGTTGTGTAATGCCATGGAATTGAACTACCAAGGTTTTGGAGTTCATGACCGGGGATTATGAGAGTTGTGAAAAGTATTGTTCACAATTTCGCGCACCAGCTATGAAGGGAAAAGACCTAGGAACTGTAGGGGAAAGGGGGTATCACTCATTATACACTTAGACACAATTTTTGCTAGTTTTTGGTTTTTTGTTCTTCTAGAGAGAGAAACCCTTATTCCTCTCTAGATCTAGTTTGATTTTGATCTCCCATTGTTGAATTTATGGATTGGATTTTGTTAATTGCTAGTTATGATTACTTAATTTGAATTCTCTAGTATAATTTTTCTTAGATCTTGTGTTGAATTATGTTATCTTGTTATTTTCCAATTTTCTACCCATTTCATGAATATTATGGATCTTGAATTCTATGAGCACATTGATGTTTTCTATGATCATTAGTGTTATTTGAGTTGTTCTTTATGGATACTTGTTAGTGGGTCCTTATAATTTCCAATTTAATTGCAATTTGAATATGTCTTTTGTTAGTGCATTCCATGTGTTTGATGAAATGTTTCCTTTGATTATGTAGTCGTTCTCTTTACTCTTGGCTTAAGCTATGAGAATTGGGTGACCTTGAGTCATTGGGTCTCATTGGATTGTTGGTTGGAGAACCCTTAGTGGTCAAGTTGATACCCATTGACACCAACCCACCATTAATCTAATTAGTAGATTGGTTGGGACTTATGGGCTGAAATTAATCAAGCCACTTGACGTACCTCAAGCCTAGGAGTCGATGTTACGTACTTAAGGCTCTTGGAGGTAGACTTAGTGAGTTTGGTTCCTCATAATTGGCAAATGATGGTTGTAGACAAGGATGGTGACCCCAATTCCCATGCTTAGCCAAGAGTCCCTTTTATTATTCATATTTGAAAACCAAAAATCCCACTTGTTTAGTTCTTGTTCTAGTTAATTGCTTAATTCTAGAGTAGAAGTAGATTATACGTTTTCTTGATTTAGTTACTTGATTTAGTTTCTTGCATTTTAAGGTTCCTTGCATGATAAGTTTAGTAGTTTAAATTTGTGACTATGATTTCCAACCCCGGATTTCTAACCAATGTTAATGCACATGTTTGCCCATTCTTCGTGAGATGACCTGAGGTTTGAATACTTTGGTTAAACTTTTATTGGGGTTGAACTTGTGACAACCAATCTTTCAAAATTTGATCTGAGGATTGTTAGTTGGTTGGGAACTATACTACCAACGAAATCATTTTGTGTGAAATTCCTAACCATACGAGAATCCCTCCTTATCAACACACAAGGCGCAAAACACAGGGGAATGCGTGCACACAAGGCGTGCTGGTGCTGCGAACAGGGAGCATAAAGGCTTGTGTGCGTACGCACAGGTGGGTGCGTACGCACAAAAGGTGAAATTTTGTTGTTCTGTGCGTGCGCACACCCCTGTTTTTCCCAAAAAATTTCTTCAAAATTCTAAGGTATTGAACCTTAGCTCATCCCAAATCAACCCCAAAACATACAAAACATCACAAAATCATGATCCATATGCAAATTAACCTACTAATCTCAAAATTAAACTAATCCTAAGCTAACCAAGATAAACAAAAATGCAAGAAATCAAGACTAATAACAAAGAGAAAGGGTAAGAGAGATGTTACCATGGTGGGGTGTCTCCCACCTAGCACTTTGGTTTATAGTCCTTAAGTTGGACTTTTCTAGGAAACTCTTGCTAGGGTGACTTATATTTCCACTCCTCCTTGAATTTCCATCCAAGGTTGCACTTCATACGTTCTTTGGGATCCCATATTCTAGGTTTCCGCTCACCTTCTTGTTGATCTTTACGCTTGAAGCCGGATGGATAAGCTCTCAATTTACCCTTGTAGTACCCCAACACTCTCCGAAAATCACCCAATTATGCTCTACACCCCACTTGAACTCCAAGTTTTGAATTGGTCTTCTTGAAGAAACTTGGATCCATTTGGGAACCCACACTTCTTTCTCCACCATGTACCAACCCAAGAAGGACCTTGAGTTGGTAATCTATTTCCAAGATAGCATATTGGTAGGGGCCAATGAAGCTCATAGATGAAATTGCTACCAACTCAATGTGCTCTTGGTTGTACACTCCTTCCTCACCAACCTCTTCTTCCCCATCACTTAAGTCATAACATGGAGGTTGTGAGAAGTCTACCTCCATGTCTCTCTCAAACTCATTGGGAAGAGGCTCATTAGGATCATTGAGGGGTTGATCAAGGAGGAAAAAAAATTATTAATGATGGAATCCTCATCTTGATCAATCTCTCTCAGTTCTCCCTTTCTTTTCTCCAATTCCAATACTCCACTTTCTCCCTCTTGTTGCACTTCAAGCTCCAACCCTTCTTCTTTCCCTTGTGGCTCCATGCTCCCCTCTTCACTACGAGCCTTAGTTGATCCTTTACATTCCTCAAGAGGAATGCCTTGATCGGATGAGCGAAGTAGAATCAAGCGGTTCACTGCTTCGGCTATGGTAGCCATGAGTTGCCCTTGTGTCTTTCAAAATCCTTCTTGCTCTTGGAGAAAGGCTTGAAGGTCTTGTAATTCTTGGGCCAAGGGTGGAAAAGTTTCACATTGTGGTGAAAGATGAGGTTCATAATTTGGGAAAAAGGTTGTATATGTGGGAGGTGACTCATGTTGGTAAGTGTTTTGTGGTGGTATGTGAGAATGTGGATAGTGGTTTTGGTGTGGTGTTTGAAAATGTGGTGATTGGGGGTTGTGTTGAGGGTAGGGGTCATAAGTATATGGTGGTGGAGGTGTATAGTCAAAGTGAAATCCACCATATCCTTGGGTTAGGTATGTGCATTGGGAAGGGTATGGCTCATTGTGGTATAGAGGAGGTGGCTCCTTCTACAATTGATGCTTCAATCCCATAACGCAATCCAAAATTGAAGTTATCAAACCCTACAAAACGATCACAACCAAACTCCAAACCAAGAGGGTGATAACTCAGAGGAAATAGAAAGTAAAAAACAAAAGACATCAATTAACACACAAAGAAAAAATCCTAATTAATAGCAAAAACAAGCAAACAACCCAAAAAGTATCTATTTACACTATGGACATATTTACAACAACCAAAATATAGCACTCATGACGCTAGCTCCCCGGCAACGGTGCCAAAATTTGATAATGGCCTGGAGTGGGTTCAAAATTTATCTCAAAATAAGATTGGCGTTGTAAGTATAGTTCTAAACCTAACAATTGACCAATATCAAATTAGAATCCTAAAGATTGTCATAAATCAAAGCAAATATAAACCAAGAGTGTTTGGACTCCCAGATCGTTCTCCCAAGGAACTAATGCCAATGAATGCGTACAATTTTGGTTGTGAGAAAGCAAAGGGGTTTTCAATGATTAAAAGCAAGCAATAAAGTGAAAAAAGAACAAGACAAAATTGCAATTAATAAACTAATAAAGCAATAAAAGAACTATGTGTGTAAAATAAACAAGTAAAGCTTTAAAGTGATGTAAAAATGGTTCAAACCATAAAGGAAACCTTGACTTGGGATGAGTTATGGAATCCCTTC
This sequence comes from Arachis stenosperma, assembly GCF_014773155.1. Lineage (NCBI taxonomy): Eukaryota > Viridiplantae > Streptophyta > Magnoliopsida > Fabales > Fabaceae > Arachis > Arachis stenosperma. The sequence continues at coordinate 42,943,416 of NC_080378.1, read as the reverse complement.
CTTGCCATAACCACAACTATGATAATTATGATGGATTAATCTTACTAAGTCAACCCTTAACATCGAAGGATAAGTTAAGTGAGCATAATTGTTATTAATCCACAATTCCTAACTAACTTACCAAATTAATTGGTAAAAACCTAGCATTAGTGGAAACAATAACAACTAACAACCCAAGAATTATCACTAAATGTTGGACATTATGGCTCTAGTAATCCATAAACTCATTTTTCCCAAGCCAAGGGGGTGGAAATCTACCCCATAAACAAAATTGGCATTTCATCAAACACATAGTGAACAAAAATATAAAACATGGCAAAATTGGGAAAATGGTAAAAGCTATGAACCATAAATGATCAAAATCAATAAAAGCAACTCAAACAATCATATAAAAGCCATTAAACATCAAATTAATCAACTAGGAATCCAAAATTGTAAGACCATGTAAATATGGACAAAGGAGATGAAAATAAAAGTAAGTGTAGAACAAGTGGTGTAATAAAAGAGACAATTAAAGAAATACTTACAATGAAAATTGCTAGAATCCAAAATCAAACTTGAAGTATAAAATTCTACAAAACCCTAATGTAAACCCTAAGAGAGAATTTCCTAATCTACACTATTGCTACTCCTACTATGTGTTTTTCCTATTCTAAGATGGCTCTCTTGTTATGTGTTGACATTTCCTTAATATAGCCTCTCAAACCAGCCTTTAGCACTTCAGAAATGGGCCTAGAGACCCCCAAAACTGTGTAGCACGTGACTTTTTAATGAAGGCATGCGCTGGTACCTGTGCGTATGCACAGATGTGTGCGTTCGCACACTTTGCCGAATTTCCACTTGTGCGTACGCACAGAGGGTTGTACGCATGCACGCATGCTGAATTCCATTTTCTGCGTACGCACGCACGCATGGCTGAGTGCTTCCTCCTTGTTTTCTTCATGTTTTCTCTCTTTGTACATGCTTCCTTCCACTTTTGCACATCCATTCTTGCCTCTTTGGCCTGAAATCACTCAACAAACATGTCATGGCATCAAATAGAATAAAAGTGGAATTTAATTGCTCAATTTAAGCACAAAAATGCATTTTTTCACATTTAGGTTCAATTTAGGGATCAAATACAAAAGTATGCAATTTTGGTGCTTATGTGTAGGTTTATGTGATGAAATCCACTCAAATCAAGCTGAAATATATCGGATAATATGGACTCATCAATTAACCTCAGTATTACTTGGAAGAGTATTAGGAGGAGTCTCAGGGATCCTCTTACTCAGTTGACCAACTTGCATTCCAGTCAAATGCTGAGAGATCATATTAACCTGTTGGGTCAAGATCTTGTTCTGAGCCAATATTGCATTCAGAGTGTCAACCTCCATGACTCCTTTCTTCTTAGCTACCCTATTGTTCACAGGGTTCCTCTCAGAAGTGTACATGAATTGGTTGTTTGCAACAATTTCAATGAGTTCCTATGCCTCTGCAGGTGTTTTCTTCAAGTTGAGTGATCCACCAGCAGAATGGTCCAAGGATATCTTGGACATCTTAGATAGACCATCATAGAAGATACCTAGGATAGTCCATTCTGAGATCATGTCAGGAGGACATCTCCTGATCAGTTGCTTGTATCTTTCCCAAACTTCATATAGGGATTCACCCTCTTTTTGTCTGAAGGTTTTAACTTCCACCCTGAGCTTGCTCATCTTTTGAGGTAGAAAGAACTTGGCCAAGAAAGTATTGACCAACTTTTCCCAAGAGTCTAGGCTTTCCTTAGGTTGGGAATCCAACCATATCCTAGCTCTGTCTTTAACAGCAAAAGGGAAAAGCATAAGCCTATAGACCTTAGGATCCACTCCATTGGTCTTAACAGTGTCATAGATTTGCAAGAATTCAGATAAGAATTAATGTGAATCTTCCGGTGGAAGTCCATAGAATTTGAAATTCTGTTGCATTAGAGAGACTAACTGAGGCTTTAGCTCAAAGTTATTTGCTCTAATGGCAGGTATGGAGATGCTTCTTCTATAGAAGTTAGAAGTTGGTGCAATGAAGTCACCAAGAATCTTCCGTACATCTCCTCTATTATTAGGCTCGACTACCATATCTATGTTTCAAACTTCTTGTTCGAATAGCTCTGTGAGGTTTCCTCCGGAGTGTTGTGCTTGAGCTTCTTGCAAATGCTTCCTTAGGGTCCTCTCAGGTTTAGGATCAGGATCAAAGAGAGGTTCTTTATATTTATTCCTACTCATAAACCAGTAAAAGAAAGACAAGAAAGAAGAAGAATGGAAGTCTCTGTGTCACGGTATAGAGAATTTCTTGTGAGATATCTGAAAAAGAAAGAGAATGGGAGTAGAAAAAGAGATTGAATTCAAATGTGAGGGGGGGAAAGAATTCAAAAATTGAGAAAAAAAAGGAAACTAGAATTAAAATATTTTTGTTTTTATTTTATGTATTAATTAAATTCGAAAAACAAGAGGAAAATTAAAAGCTAATTAACTAAAAAGATTTGAAAATTGAAAGATGATTTTCGAAAAAGAAGAGAGAGAAAAAAGTAATAAATTTTCAAAAATAGAAGAGAGAAATTAGTTAGGAAGTTTTGAAAAATAGGAAAGAGAAAGAACAGTATTGAAGAGAATAAGATAAGATAAGTAACTAATTAAGAAAGATTTGAAAATAAGATAGGATAGAAGATTTGAAAAAGATTTGATTTTAAAAGATTTTGAAATTAAAATTGGAAAGAAAAAGTCAACAAGATAAGATAAGAATTGAAAATATTTGAAACAAGATTTGATTTTGAATTTAGAAATTGAAACAAGATAAGATAAATGTTTGAAAACAAGTTGGAAAGATAAGATTTGAAATTTGATTTTTGAAAAAGATTTTATTTTGAAATTTGAAATTAAGATAAGATAAGATAGAAATTTGAAAAAGATTTGAAAAGATAAGAAATGAAAATTAGAAGTTAACTTCACTAATAAGAAAACACTAAACTTTAACATTTGTAAATCAAGAAAAAAAGAAAGCAAGATTTTCAAAAATTTGAATAAAGATAGAAAAGAAATTTTTTATTTTTTATTTTTGAATTAATGAAGAAAGAGAAAAACAATCAAAATACACCAAACTTAAAATTTTTAGATCAGAGACACTAGTTTTTTGAAAATTAGAAAGAAAAACAACCAAAAGCACCAAACTTAAAAATTTTAAGATCAAAACAAGAAAAGAAACAAGAGCAACTTGAATACCAAGAAGAACACTCAAGAACAATTTGAAAACTTAAGGAAAATAAAGAACACACAAAGGACACCAAACCTAAGAACTGACACTAGACTCAAACAAAAGATAAAGATTAATAAAGAAAAGCAAAGATTTTTGAAAAATTTTTTGATTTTTTTTTGAAAAAAAAATAAAAGAGTCAAACAAAATAGTAAAAAGTACCTAATCTAAGCAACAAGATAATCCAGTAGTTTGTCAAACTCAAACAATCTTCGGCAACGGCGCCAAAAACTTGGTGCACGAAACTGACTCCGCACGTTTCACACAGATAGACCGGCAAGTATACCGGGTCATCCAAGTAATACCTCAGGCGAGTGAAGGTCGATCCCACTGATTACGTGGGAATTTGCACAGCGCAAACCCCTTCGGCACGTGTACCGAATCTTCAAGTAATAACTCACAAGAGTGAGGTTGATCCCACAGGGATTGATGAATTAAGCAACTTTAGTGGGGTGATTTGTCTAGTCAAGCTAATATTTGATGGTTTTGGTGAAATTTAATCAACAGAAACTAAATTGCTGGAAATTAAAGTGCTGTAAGTAAATTGTAAAATGTAAATGGCAGAAGCTTAAATGGCAAGAAACTAAAGAACTGAAACGTAAATGGCAAGAAACTTAAATGAGCTGAAGCTTAAATGACAAGAAAGTAAAGGCAAGAATGTAATTCACAATAAAAGGTAAATTGCATGAAATGTAAATGGGTTTTGGGAGCTGGGAATTAAAGAAAGTAGTAAACTCAAAGCAATTAAAGGAAACTCAAGGCAATTAAAGTGAAGAATAACAAAGAGAAAGATTCATTAGAGATTGAAGATATCATAATCCATTATGAATCAATGGGTCTCAACTTCATTCTCAATCATATGAAGTAGATCTATGGTGGATTATAATTAATTGAGTCCTAATTCCTTGGCAACCCAATTTCTCTTAACACAATCAATTTGCCAATTCCTTGATCTAATTGTCATGAGAAGAGGTGAAGTGCATTTCTTTTATCCATGAGCCATACAAGTTCTCAAGATCTCAATTCATCCCAAATGTATTGATTAAGAGAGTTGTGAGAGAAAGGGCTTCAAACTAATTTCTATGATTTCCCTCCCAAGGCTCACATAGAAATTCAATGGATCTAAACCCCCTTCCGGAATGAGTAGATCAAATAAACACAGAAGTTATCTCTTAGATACAACAAGCGGATTGAGAAGAAGAAGAATTTCATTCATTCATTTGAATTACAATAGAGCTCCTCCCCATAATGATGTGGGGTTTAGTTCATCATTGCTCAGAAAATCCAAAGAGAAAAGGAAAGTATATGAAAGTAAACTAAGTACAGAAAGAAAAGGACTCAGGGTTTCCCAATTGGGGTCCCTGCTTCCCAGCCTTCTTTTCAAGTTCAAAAACTATCCTATATATACACTCCTTAAAGCAGTCTTCAAGTCTTTGGATGTGGGCTTTGGCCTTAGTTGAAGCAAGTAAGGAGTGGCTTTTTCAGAAGTTAACACTGGCGTAGCTCACTAATGTTCTCAGACTTGCATGGGTGCCATTGAATCTGAAGTTAGCACTGGCATTAGCACCACCGTTAGTGCACTAATGGTGGCACTAACGTTGCCTTTAAAGTTCTTTTAGAGCGTTGCCGCTGGCATTAGTACACCAACGATGCCACTAATGTTCTTCTTGTTGTGCGTACGCATAGTGCCTCGTGCGTGCGCACACTAGCAATTTTTCCCTTTGTGCATACGCACAATGCTCCATGCGTACGCACACTAGCAAATTTCCAGCTTCAACTTGAGAATTTATCGAAGACGTTAATTTGCTAACTTGAGGTAATGTTAGCACACTAACGTTGGCACCATTCCTTGTGTAGTAACGTTGGTGAGCAAACTTGGTCCACCAACGTTGCTTCTCATCCTTGGCAACATTAGTGGCAACGTTAGTGAGCCAACTTAGGCCACTAACGTTGCATTCTTCTCCTTGTTGTAATGTTAGTGAGCTAACTTTGGCCACTAACGTTACCTTCTCCTCTTTTGCAAAGCTAGTAGCAACGTTAGTGAGCCAACTTAGGCCACTAACATTACTGCCTCCTTGAGCCAACGTTAATGCTGGAGTTAGTGCACTAACTTGGCCACTAACTCCAGCATTCCTTCCTTAAGCCAACGTTAGCCATAGTGTTAGTGGGCTAACTTTGGCCACTAACGCTATAGCCTCTACTTCTTCTCTGCCTTTCCTTTGCTTCTCCTTACCTATCATCAACCAAACAAATGCATCAAAGTTTTGCCATAATCACAAGATAATGCACTATTCATTGCATCAAGTAATTCTTGCATCAATCTCATGAAAATGTTTGTAAATAACAATGTTTGATTGAATCAAGACATGCATACATTACTCTCTCAAATGCATGCTTATTGCCTAAGAAAGTGCATGAAACTAAGTAGAAACTAATGAAAAAGGCTTGTGAAACTAGCCTAAGATGCCTAGGAATTACAACACCAAACTTAAATCTTGCTTGTCTCCAAGCAAGCAGTAAAGCAAAAGAGAAACGAATGAGGACAGAGATAGGTATAAACCCTTACTGGAAGACATTTAATTCTGTTTCATGGGGTTTCATGCATGATATCTTTGAAGCTCATGAACTTATTAGTTTCCAGGTAACAATATCCCCTTAAACACTAACTCTGTTGCTTCTATGAAACCTTTTTATTCTTTGATCCTTGGTTTGAACTTATTGCTTTTCTTTTTCTTGCTAGAAGCCTATTGTTTTTATTTGAAGCTTGGTGTTCTGTGTTGAGGAAGCCCTTTATGGTAAGCTTTCAGTCAACACTCCCGACCCAGTTGGTTCAAGGTGTTAGATGTTAAAGCACCCCTCAAACTTACTAACTCAAGCCTCTCCTCAACACATACACACCATAGGGACTGATGAGCGGATAATTTATACACCTTTTGGCATTGTTTTTAGGTAGTTTCTAGTAGGATTTAGCTACTTTTAGGGATATTTTTATTAGTTTTTATTCAAAATTCACATTTTTAGACTTTACTATGAGTTTGTGTGTTTTTCTATGATTTCAGATATTTTCTGGCTGAAATTGAGGGACCTGAGCAAAAATCTGATTCAGGCTGAAAAAGGACGGCTAATGTCGTTGGATTCTGACCTCCCTGCACTCGAAATGAATTTTCTGGAGCTATAGAACTCCAAATGGCGCGCTCTAAATGGCGTTGGAAGGTAGACATCCAGAGCTTTCCACCAATATATAATAGTTCATACTTTGTTTGAGTTTAGATGACGCAAACTGGCGTTCAACACCAGTTCCATGCTGCATTCTGGAGTAAAACGCCAGAAACACGTCACAAACCAGAGTTAAACGCCAAAAACACGTTACAACTTGGTGTTTAACTCCAGGACAAGCCTCTGCACGTGTAAATCTCAAGCTCAGCCCAAGCACACACCAAAGTGGGCCCTGGAAGTGGATTTCTGCATTTAGACTTATTTCTGTAAACCCTAGTAACTAGTCTAGTATAAATAGGACATTTTACTATTGTATTAGACATCTTTGGAATATATCTGGGATTTTACATCTTTGATCACATTTGGGGGGGCTGGCCATTCGGCCATGCCTGGACCATCACTTATGTATTTTCAATGGTGGAGTTTCTACACACCATAGATTAAGGGTGTGGAGCTCTGCTGTACCTCGAGTTTTAATGCAGTCACTACTTTTTTCTATTCAATCCAGCTTATTCTTGTTCTAAGATATTCGTTGCACTTCAACATGATGAATGTGATGATCCGTGACACTCATCATTATTCTCACCTATGAACGCGTGACTAACAACCACTTCCGTTCTACCTTAGATCGAGCGTGTATCTCTTGGATTCCTTAATCAGAATCTTCGTGGTATAAGCTAGAACCCTTTGGCGGCCATTCTTGAGAATCCAAAAAGTCTAAACCTTGTTTGTGGTATTCCGAGTAGGATTCAGGGACTGAATAACTGTGACGAGCTTCAAACTCGCGATTGTTGGGCGTGGTGACAGACGCAAAAGAAACAATGGATTCTATTCCGACATGATCGAGAACCGACAGATGATTAGTCGTGCTGTGACAAGAGCATTTGGACCATTTTCACTGAGAGGATGGGAAGTAGCCATTGACAACAGAGATGCCCTACATACAGCTTGCCATGGAAAGGAGTAAGAAAGATTGGATGAAAGCAGTAGGAAAGAAGAGATTCAGAAGGAATACAACATCTCCATACACTTGTTTGAAATTTCTACCAATGAATTACATAAGTACCTCTATCTTTACTTTATGCTTTATTTATCTTTATTTTCGAAAACTCCATAACCATTTATTATCCGCCTAACTGAGATTTACAAGATGACCATAGCTTGCATCATACCAACAATCTCCGTGGGATCGACCCTTACTCACGTAAGGTTTATTACTTGGACGACCCAGTGCACTTGCTGGTTAGTTGTGCAAAGTTGTGAAGAATGTGAGTGAACCATAGTAGTGTGCACCAAGTTTTTGGAGCCATTGCTAAGAATTGTTCAAGTTATGAAAAGAGTAAATCACAATTTTGCCTATCAAGTTTTTGGCGCCGTTGCCGGGGATTATTCGAGTTTGGACAACTGACGGTTCATCTTGTTGCTCAGATTAGGTAATTTTCTTTTCAAAAAAAAAGTTTTCAAAAATCTTTCAAAATTTTTTATTTATTTTCATTTTTCCAAAAATTAATTTTCGGAACATCCAAAAAAATAATAAAATCATAAAAATAAAAAAAAAATTTGTGTTTCTTGTTTGAGTCTAGAGTCAATTTTTAAGTTTGGAGTCAATTGCATGTTTTAAAAACTTTTGCATTTTTCGAAAATTCATGCATGTGTTCTTCATGATCTTCAAGTTGTTCTTGACAAGTCTCCTTGTTTGATCTTCATATTTTCTTGTTTTGTGTCTTTTGTTGTTTTTCATATGCATTTTTACATTCATAGTGTCTAAGCATTGAAGATTTTTAAGTTTGGTGTCTTGCATGTTTTTCTTTTCTTGAAAATTTTTCAAAAATAAGTCTTGATGTTCATATTGATCTTCAAAGTGTTCTTGGTGTTCATCTTGACATTCATAGTGTTCTTGCATGCATCATTGGTTTTGATCCAAAATTTTCATGTTTTGGGTCATTTTTGTGTTTTTCTCTCTCCTCATTAAAAATTAAAAAAATAAAAAATATATATTTCCTTTATTTCTCTCAAAATTTCGAAAATTTGAGTTGACTTAGTCAAAAATTTTTAAAACTTAGCTATTTCTTATAAGTCAAGTCAAATTTTCAATTTAAAAAAATCCTATCTTTTCAAAATCTTTTTCAAAAATCAAATCTTTTTCATTTTTTTATTATTTTCAAAAATTTTTAAAATTTATTTTTAAAATCTTTTTCTTATCTTTATTTCAAATTTTTGAAAACTTTGCTAACAATTAATGTGAATGATTCAAAAATTTGAAGTTTGTTACTTTCTTGTTAAGAAAGGTTCAATCTTTAAATTCTAGAATCATATCTTTTAATTTCTTGTTAGTCAAGTAATCAATTTTAATTTTAAAAATAAAATCTTTTTCAAAATATCTTTTCAATCATATCTTTTTTTCAAATCATATCTTTTCAAAAATTTGATTTCAAAATCTTTTCTAACTTCTTATCTTTTCAAAATTGATTTTCAAATCTTTTTTAACTAACTAATTGACTTTTTGTTTGTTTCTTATCTTTTTCAAAACCACCTAACTACTTTCCTCTCTCTAATTTTCGAAAATTACCTCCCTCTTTTTCAAAATTTTTTTTATTAACTAATTGTTTCAAATTTTAATTTTAATTTTAATTCTTCTCTTAATTTTTGAAAATCACTAACCCTTTTTCAAAATTAATTTTCGAAATTATCTCTCTCTCTCATCTCTTTCTATTTATTTATTTAATTACTAACACTTCTCTTCATCTTAAAATTCGAACCCCCTCTTCCTCTCTGAGTTCAAATTTCCCTCTTTTCCTTCTTCTATTTTTTTCTTCTTCTACTAACATAAAGGAATCTCTCTACTGTGGTAAAGAGGATCGCTATTATTATTTTCTGTTCCCTTCTTTTTAATATGAGCAGGAGCAAGGACAAGGACATTTTTGTTGAAGCAGATCCTGAACCTGAAAGGACCCTAAGGAGGAAGCTAAGGGAAGCTAAAGCACAACCCTCTGGAGAGAACTTGACAGAAATTTTTGAAAAAGAAGAGGAGATGGCAGCCGAAAATAATAACAACAACAATAACGCAAGGAGGATGCTTGGTGACTATACTACACCTACTTCCAAATTTGATGGAAGAAGCATCTCAATCCCTGCCATTGGAGCAAACAATTTTGAGCTGAAACCTCAACTAGTTGCTCTAATGCAACAGAACTGCAAGTTTCATGGACTTCCATCAGAAGATCCCTATCAGTTTTTAACTGAGTTCTTGTAGATATGTGAGACTGTTAAGACTAACAGAGTAGATCCTGAAGTCTACAGGCTCATACTTTTTCCTTTTTCTGTAAGAGACAGAGCTAGAACATGGTTGGACTCACAACCTAAAGATAGCCTGGACTCTTGGGATAAGCTGGTCACGGCCTTCTTGGCTAAGTTCTTTCCTCCTCAAAAGCTGAGCAAGCTTAGAGTGGATGTTCAGACCTTCAAACAAAAAGATGGTGAATCCCTCTATGAAGCTTGGGAAAGATACAAGCAGATGACCAAAAGGAGTCATTCTGACATGCTTTCAGAGTGGACCATTTTGGATATATTCTATTATGGTCTATCTGAGTTCTCTTAGATGTCACTGGACCATTCTGCAGGTGGATCTATTCACCTAAAGAAAACGTCTGCAGAAGCTCAAGAACTCATTGACATGGTTGCAAATAACCAATTCATGTACACTTATGAGAGGAATCCTGTGAGTAATGGGACGCCTCAGAGGAAGGGACTTCTTGAAATTGATGCTCTGAATGTCATATTGGCTCAGAACAAAATGTTGACTCAGCAAGTCAACATGATTTCTCAAAGTCTGAATGGATGGCAAAATGAATCCAACAGTACTAAAGAGGCATCTTCTGAAGAAGAAGCTTATGATCCTGAGAACCCTGCAATGGCAGAGGTAAATTACATGGGTGAACCTTATGGAAACACCTATAATTCCTCATGGAAAAATCATCCAAATTTCTCATGGAAGGATCAACAAAAGCCTCAACAAGGCTTTAATAATAGTGGAAGAAACAGGCTTAGCAATAGCAAGCCTTTTCCATCATCTTCTCAGCAACAGACAGAGAATTATGAGCAGAGTCTCTCTAGCTTAGCAAACAAAGTCTCTGGTCTATCTAAGGCCACTTTAAGTTTCATGAGTGAAACAAGGTCCTCCATTAGAAATTTGGAGGCACAAATGGGCCAGCTGAGTAAGAAAATCACTGAAACTCCTCTTAGTACTCTCCCAAGTAATACAGAAGAGAATCCAAAGAGAGAGTGCAAGGCCATTGATATAATCAATATGGCCGAATGCACAAAGGAGGAGAAGGACGTGAATCCTAGTGAGGAAGACCTCTTGGGACGTCCTCTGAACAAAAAGGAGTTCTAAACTGAGGAACCTAAGGAATCTGAGGCTCACCTAGAGACCATAGAGATTCCATTGAACCTCCTTTTGCCATTCATGAACTCTGAGAACTATTCTTCCTCTGAAGAGGATGAAGATGTAACTGAAGAGCAAGTTGCTCAATATCTAAGAGCCATCATGAAGCTGAATGCTAAGTTGTTTGGTAACGAGACTTGGAAAGGTGAACCTCCCTTGCTCATTAGTGAACTAAATACATGGGTTCAGCAAACTCTACCTCAAAAGAAACAAGATCCTGGTAAATTCTTAATACCCTGTACCATAGGCACCATGACCTTTGAGAAGGCTCTGTGTGACCTGGGGTCAGGTATAAATCTTATGCCATTCTCTGTAATGGAGAAGCTGGGGATCTTTAAGGTACAAGCTGCAAGAATCTCATTAGAGATGGCAGACAAGTCAATAAAACAAGCTTATGGATTGGTAGAGGACGTGTTAGTGAATGTTAAAGGCCTTTACATCCCTGCTGATTTCCTAATCATAGACACTGGGAAGGAGGAGGATGAATGCATCAACCTTGGAAGACCCTTCCTAGCCACAGCAGGAGCTATGATTGATGTTGACAGAGGTGAACTAGTCCTTCAATACAGAGTCAAACAAAGCCCCCACAGTCAAACCCTGGACTACCTTGTGTTTAAAGCTCAAGGTTATCCTTCTGTAAACATGGAGAGGAAGCATGAAAAGCTTCTCTCAATACAGAGTCAAACAAAGCCCCCACAGTCAAACCCTAAGTTTGGTGTTGGGAGGCCACAACCAAACTCTAAGTTTGGTGTTAAACCCCCACATTCAAACTCTAAGTTTGGTGTTGGGAGGTTGACGTTAGGATTTTTGCTAGTAAAGAATTTATAAAAATATTCGCATTGTAGATATAGCTTCTAAACTAACAGAAATCCCTTCGTACAAAAAGTTTTGGTTGTCACAAGTATCAAATCCCTAAATAAATTGATAACCGAGTATTTAAACCTCGGGTCGTCTTCTCAAGGAATTGCAGGGAGGTATGTTCTTATTATTGGCTATGAAAAAGGTAAAATTGGGGTTTTTGAAATTTGGGCAATGGGCATAAGTATATTTTCAAAGCAATAAAAATAAATAACTGTAAAATAGACTCCTGGCAAGGTATAAAAACTGGAAGTCCTATCCTAGTTATCCTGATCAGTTGTGATGAGAATTGGCTTCTTCTCCCACCTTGTTAACCTCTAACTATGAAGGTAAGTTAAGTGGATGAATTAATTCAAATCCTCAAGTCCTAGTCTTTCCTTGGAAAAGGCTAGAGTTATTGGAATATGAATTAATGAAATGAAGAAATCCAATTTTCAATCAACAATGAGTTTGATAATTCTAGAGTCACCAATTAATCAACCACAGCCAAGAATGTAAAAAGCTAAATTAAAATCTATCTTATCTGAAATACCTTTAATTCATTCAAAGTAGTAAAATCTAACATGGAAAATATTCATAAGCCTAATTGGGCAACAGGAAAATCCAAATTATTTATATCAATAAAAGACAGCAATCATCAATCTGAAATATCTCAAATAACATTAATTAAGAAAATCAATCTAAACATGGAACATTGAAAATAAATAAATACAAAATACCTTGGATTGAGAGTCACTCCTAAAACTAAGAGAAGTCCTAAATCCTAAATCCTAAAGAGAGAGAGAGGAGAGAACCTCTCTCAAAACTAAACCTAAATCATGGAAAGTGACTAAAAATTCGGAGATTCCCTTAATGGATGCATTCCTCCACTTCATAACCTCTGGTCTATGACTTCTGGACTTGGATTTGGGCCAAAAAGGGCTTCAGAATCCGCTATGAGCGTTTTCTGCAATTTCTGGTGCGTGGCCTCTGTCACGCGTCCGCGTGGGTCACGCGGTCGCGTCACCTGGAGTTCTTCTTATCATGCAGTCGCGTAGGTCACGCGTCCGCGCCGTATGCGATTTGCTCAAGTCGCGCGGTCGCGTCCGTCATGCGGCCGCGTCGATGCTTCTTCGCTCTTGGCACGCGATCGCATCGTCCATGCGATCGCGTGGATGGCAATTTCTTCAAAACTCCGTTTTGCATTTTCCTTCCGTTTTTTGTACGTTTCCTTTTCCATCCTTTTAAGTCATTCTACCTTAGAAGATCTGAAACTACTCAACACACTAATCACGGCATCGAATGGAAATAAAGGTAATTAAAATAATTAATTTTAAAGCATAGGAAACATGTTTTTCACATACATCACATAATAAGGAAGGGAAAGTAAAACCATATAATTAGTATGAATAAGTGGGTGAAGGATTAAATAAATTACTCAGATTAAGCACAAAATATATCATAAAATATGGGTTTATCAACCTCCCCACACTTAAGTAATAGCATGTCCTCATGCTATGTCCATGGTAAAAAGTAAGGTTGAAGTGGTTGAATGCCATGCAATGAAATTCTAATCTAAATGCAACTAACTAAATGCATGATGCAATTCTAATTTTATTCACTCATATATAAAGCTTACATGTAGTTAAATCAATTCACATTCTCAAGGAATCATATATATATATATATATATATATATATATAGCCAACCTTAGATACTGATGAAGCACTTTTACAATTGAGATGGGAGAGAAAAACATTTTATAAACTTGCAAGACAATTAGTAATTTAAGCAGAGATATATGTTAATGAGTCAGTGAACCCTCACTGGATTTTGTGTTTACTCTCTAATCATTCAGTGTTTATTGGGTTAATCACTCTATTCTTCTTTTTATCCTTACTTTCTATAACTTTGTTTTCATCTAACCAATCAACAATTATAAAATATAGACATAACAAAAATCATGAGGTCTTTAATTAAGGTTGTAATGGGGCCAAGGTAAAGGTAAGGGTATATGTATAAGGCTAAGTGAGCTAATAAGTGAATCTTTAATTAGTCTAAGATCTCACCTAACATACATAATTTCTAAAGTAAAGCTTCTTTACCCATTTTCCCATAATTCCCACTTTTATGTCACATGCTCATATTTTGTTCTTATACCATGTGCATTTGCTTTAATTTGCATTTTTGGGGAATTATTTTGTATCCCTCTTATTGAAAATAAAAACTTTTTTTTAATGCACATAGTATTTAATTATTTTAATTTCACATGAGCATGTTCCCCAAAAATTCTTAATTTTTTTTCAATTTTTCTACCCTTGTTTCTGTCATCCATGTTCCCATAAAGTTTCTCCACACTTAATTAATTACACAATTTCTATCTTAAGCTAACCAAGGATTCAACTTGGGATTTTTTTATTTGTTTTTCTGCTTAAGGCTAGTAATGTGGTTATAGAACAAGAGGGGATTAAAAGGTTCAAAGGGGGCTAACAAGGATGGCATAAAAGGTAGGCTTTCTTTGGGATAGTGAGTTAAAAATCAAACAAGGCCTCAATCACTCTCTTGGTATGTATCTATATTCTATAACTGGACATATAGATTAAAACAGAGCAAAGAATACCAGAATAAAAAAGAAGAGTGGAACACACAGGAATAAAATATTATGGTTTAAATGTAACCATATAATTAAGCTCAAAACTCACAGGCTGTATGTTCTCAAACTCATAAATCATATATCACTCATGTATGTCATGGAGGTTTAGTTAAAATTTCCCATTATTCTCATAAAAAAATTGTTTTAGGTGGCCTTTAAGGTTTTAGTGTTTCTCCTTGATGAAATGCTGTTAACTGACTAACATGTAATGCTATATATACAAGGTGTGGATTGTTTATAACTTTGTTAAAGTCTCTAGCTTACTTCCTTTTTATTTTTCAATTAAGTCAACTATAATATACTAAAAAGGGTAAACTATACTAATTAATCCACCTACTCTATAGCTAATAAGTTAGAACTACAAACTAAACTAAATGGCTAAAATATGAACTAAAGTGCAAAATGCAGAAATAGAGTAAAAATACATGAAAGTAGCAATGTATAAGTACTCAGAAAATAAAAATAAAAATAAAGAGAAAAATACAGAAAAAATATCCAAAATAAAAGAAAAGAGTCTGTAGTGGTTCACCAAGATAATACGCCAGAGATGGCGACCTCCCCACACTTAAAATAAAGCATCGTCCTCGATGCACACTCAAGCTGGGTGTGAAGGGGTGTCATCACTGGTAGGAATGGTAGCTGGAGTCTCGGTGGTGGTGGGCGGAGGATCTGGCTGCTGTAAAGGAGGTGCTGACTGGATCGGGATCTCAGGATCGGCAGCCTCAATTTGATGTCGAACCTCTGCATGGGGAGTAGCCTATTTTATGCCTGCCTACGGATGGGTATCCTCCTCGTGCTCATCTGCTTCCTCCTCTGATGGCTCTGATGGTGAGTCAGGCTCGGAGGGGATGTCACTGCCCTGTCGGATCATCAGGTTCAGATGCTCATAGCGTCGCTTGCTGCGACGCTCCTATCTCTCATACCAGCGCCGGTTATGGTGCTCCATCTGATCTAGCTGTCGGAACAAGCAGTGCACGAGGCAGTACACTGGCTCTGAGGTAGGTGGAGGTGCAGTGGTGGCAGCAGGGACAGCTGTGGAGGAAGAGGGTCCGGCGGACGGTGGGGCTGTCTCATCAGTAGCGGTGAAAGGTAGTGGTCTGTAGCCCAAAGCTAGGAAGTTCCTACTGTGAGGAATGATCTTCCTACAGTCCGCAGCCGGTGGTCTCTCATCGGCATCCTCCCAAGGCACGTCAGTACGATGGCCCATCTGTGTAACCAAATAGGGAAAGGGAAGAGTGCCTCGGAGGTGGACCCTGGCCATGTAGGTCCGGATAAATCGTGGCAAGTACAGGTCCTTACCCTCCATCACACACGATAGGAGGGTGATCATAGCAGCTGGAATCTCTGTCTCATGAGTACTCGGCATCACATAATTACTCAGGATCTGATGCCATATCCGAGCCTCATCATTTAAGTACGCCCTCTTGATTCCCTTGGGCAAGGTGGTGTCCTGACCCATCTCCCAAGGAACAGTCGGGCTATCCTCGCCTTAACAGCATCCCAATCAAACTTCATTAGGCGCATGTCTTCCTCAGCCTTTTTGTAGCCATCAGGCTGATCAGACTTAGGTGGGAGCTGTAGAATGTCCTTTATGGCCTCTTCAGTGACCAGAATCTGCTTTCCCCTTAGGTGTACTGCATCCAGGGAAGTCAAGAAGTAGTTGCAGTAGAATTCTCTTACCCAAGATGCATTCACCTCAGCCAAATTTCTCTCCAGAAAAAACCAGCCTCTTTGTTTGATTTGCTCAGTGGTGTATTGCTGGAGTTCTCCTGGGATCTTTAGAGTCCTCTCCAGGTATAGGTTCCTGGAGGTTGCAAACACCGGGTACTTTAGCTCACAGTACCGGTTTGCAAATTTTACTGGATCATTGGCAGGGAGCAGCTGGTCAGCTTTCTCCTGTTGGGTAAAGTTCTTCTCCCTCCAGGAGGAGTCATGCATCAGATCGATGATGGACATGGAGGATTCTCCTCTTTTATGCTTGCCAGTAGTAGCCTTGCCTTTTGATGACAAGTCATCATATACCCATTTTTCAAGCTAATTTCACTTGTTTTGTTAGCATTTATGCACTTTCTTGCATCCTAAGTAAGTGATTTGGAGTGAAAATGCATAACTTTTTTAAATCAAGCAACCACCATGAAATTAATGTTAAATCATGAGGTTTAAGCTAATTTTAATTGAATTTTAATTGATTTATAAGCCTCTTGAATTTAGTGATACTTTGAGTGGTTGTTTTGGTTTATTGTAGGTGAAGAAAAGAAAAAAAGAGAAAAGCGTGGCCTAAGAAAGCGTGACCCAAGGAGAAGGAAGCGTGGTCAAAGGAAGGAAAAGTGTGTCGCATGCAATGAGGGAGGCAAGCATTGCCCTCCACAAGGGCACACTGCCCTCTAGGAGGGCAACATAAGGGAACTAAGCAAAGAAGGCAACTCTGCCCTGCCCACTACAAGGGCAGAGCACAAATTTGTGCCTTGGAATCAAGAAGAAGAAAATGTTGCCCTGCCCTCCACAAGGGCAGTATCGGGCTCACCAAGGAAGAAAATCAAAGGAAAATGTCTCCAAATGCTTGCCACAAGAGTTGAACACGGGACCATGAGGAAGCAAGGAACTAAGGTCCATTACCATGCCAAGAAACCAAGGAAAATGATTGAGCGTGTGTTTCCGCCCAGATTCGAACACGGGACCTCATTTTGGAAACACTGCCCTGCCCTCCGCGAGGGCAGGGCAGCATTTTGTTGGTGCATGAATCTGGCGCACCAAGGGACGTTTCTGGCGCACCAAATCACTTTCCTGGCAGCACCAGCGCGCACCACACGCGATCCTGGCAGCACCATATTTTTTTGCCCTGCCCTACGCGAGGGCAGGGCAGCATTCTGCGCACCAAGCCTGCACCATGCCGCACCAACAACGCACCAAACACCAAATCCTGCCCTGCCCTCTGCAAGGGCAGGGCAGCCTCCTGGGAGCTATCATTTTTGGGCCGAAAATTCAATTAAAATTCCCATTTAATTCATTTCTTCACAAAATCAAAAGCCCATCCAAATCCCAATATCCAAGAATAGAAAGTGTATAAATAGGAGTTAGTTTGATGTAATTAGGACCTTTACTTTGAACTTTTAGCTTTGCTTTTGAATTTGGCACTTTCTTTGAGCTTTGAGCTTTTGCACTTTCCTTGAGAAATTTGACCGAGAGTTCAGAGAATTGGGGAGGAGAATTGATCTCTCTTCTTCCTCATTCTTGCCTGAGCACTTTTAATTTTCTTGTTTTGAGTTTTGGGTGTGAAGAGTTGAGGAAATTCTGTCTCAACCTCCATTCAAAATCTCTTCAATCACCTTCTGCATAATTGAATTCAATTTCAATTTCCTTTACTGCTTCTTCTTCTAATTCTTGTTAATTTCTTTGATTACTTGGATCTGGGAAGGTAATTGAGATCTAGGCTCTGCTACCTAGTCTCTTGAACCCTGAGATCCCAATTTCCTTTTGGTTCATCTGTGAACCTTGCTGCATTTTAATTTCAATTTCTGTTAGAATCATCATAGCTTCTGTTCCGAGGGTTACCTGAAACGTGCAGCTCGGTCGTCTTAGGGAGGCCCGAGATGGAGGGATTGATGACCCGAGCTTGGTATGCCGAGTGGTTGGTGGTGGTACCTGCAATGACACTCCAATGCTTAAGTTAGCATGGGTCCAAGCAGATATTGAGTAGAATTAGAGTATGTGTTATACCTGGGTGCTCCAGTGTATTTATAGTAGTTGGCCGTGATCTTCCCTGGATAAGATATTCTTATCTTATCTTATCCTTTTGGGAGTTTTATCTTTATCTTTGTGGAACCGCCTCTCCTAGGCCTTTTCGGCCTTTAGGTCTTGGGCTTCGTTCCTTTTGGGCTTCTTTAGCTTTATTGTCCGAGGTCCGACCTCAGGCATGGGCCTGGGGATGAGGTCGGACCTTCTATGAACTTTGCCGAGTTTGGGGAGCTCGGTCAGGGTATGAACAGTGCCCCTGCCTGAGTTCGTCCTTGAGAGGTCGAGCTCGGGCATAGTAGTTCTTTTCAAAATTCAAAAATGGCCGTTTCTGCATTTATTGCATTTTACCGTTTCTCCTCGATTTCCGTTCGGGCTTTGTGAAGGCATTATTTATTTGCCCTTTCCTCCTTTTCTTCGTTTATTCTGTTCCTTTCTGTTTTTTCTAAGTTTTCGCCATCTTCTTCTTCGAGCACCGCTCCTTCTTTCACTTTGTTCTTCTTCCTCAAATCTTTCTGTGCGTTTTTCCGGGGTTTCCTCTGCGCCGCCGTTTCGTTCTCCTTGCTGTCGGAGCTCGCCTTTTTCTTTCTTTCTAGGTTTGTTCGTCTCTTTTCTTTTGTACTCATATGCTTCTGTTCTTTTTCTCTATGCCTGGGTTGCCCCGAAAAGAGGCGCCGCCATTGCTCTGTTTGCTTGTATATGGGGGGGGGGCTCTTTTCTCTGGTATTTTGTTGCTGCATTTTCTTCTATAAAGATCTTTGTTTCTTGTTTTTGCTGAATGGGTTTTCGCTGTCTGCTTTTATGTGATTGTTGCTTGCTGTTGTATTCTTCTTTGTAGGCAAGAATTTTATGTCTCGAAAGGTTTTTCAAGCAATGTCGACCAAGATTCCAAGTGGTCTTGGCTGGGTAGATCCTGGTCCTCTAAGAGTCCCTTCTGTTGTAGATTCTGAGTATTTAGCTAGGTTCCGTAGGGAGTGTAGCATTTGTGAGAATAGAAAGTCTGAGTGAGATTATGAGCTAGTAGCCCCGGAGTCCGAGGAGAGAGTGTGCTTCCCGCCTTTAGAAAGTTCCGAGAAGCTTTTCTTTTATGCTTACGATTGTTTTTTCTCTAAGCTGGGTGTCCGACTTCCCTTTACTGACCTGGAAACCGAGGTGCTGTGGTCTTGTAATCTTGCCCCTACGCAACTCCATCCAAATTATTGGGCGTTTTTAAAGCTGTTCCAACTTTTGTGTCAGTTTTTGGGCGTCTCCCCCTCTGTTTCTCTTTTTTCCTACCTGTTTGTGTTGACGAAACCGGGGTCGGGTGGAGGGAAGGTGTCTTGGGTCTCTTTTAGGGCTAACCAGGGAAAGAAGTTTTGTACTTTGTACGATGAGTCCTTTCATGATTTTAAGAACTATTATTTCAAGGTCCGGGCTGCTGGGGACATCCGACCTTTCTTTCTAGATGAGAGTGGGGAGCCTTCTTTTCCTCTTTGTTGGCAAGAGAATGTAGTGTCGGTTAAGTATACCTTTGAGAGTCTAGATGAGGTGGAGCAGGCTTTTGTGGGTGTGTTGAGCAGTTTATGGGGTCGGGCACCTCACTTGGACACGAAGAAAATGTTGGGAGATCCAAGCCTTCTCCGTTCCGAGTTAGGTAGTTCCCGACCTCTCCGAGCTTCATCCTTTTAGTATTTTGCCTGTTTTGGTGGAATTCCTGTTTGTGATAATCCCTTTCTTTTGTTTCTGCAGAGATGTCTTCTCAGGCGGATTCCATGAAGTTTCTTCGTCGGTCGAAGAAGTCTGCGGCTGCTCGGAATATCGAGGCTGAGGCTTCTGTCCGATCTTCTCCGCAGAAGGCTACTGTGGGTGTCCAGACTCGGTCGAAGACCATTCCGACTCCTCAGTTCCGAGCTATAACTCAAGATCCTCCGACCTCTGGGCCCGGTCACCTTTCCCCGCCTTCGACCTCGGGTCCTCTCCCCAAGAAACAGAAGACCTCTCAGGAGCTTGCGGGTTTTAATGACAAGGATTTTGATGCCCTTGGTTGGATTGAACAGCATATTCTTCCTTAGACTTTTATTTCTACTGATGATGTGTCTATGGAGCATCATTTTCAGTATATGGCGCGGAGCTGTGTCCGGATGGCCAGTCTTCATGCCGCTATTGCCCGGGAGTTCAAGAAATCCCCCATTGGTGCGACCAGCTCCCGACTTGAGAAGGCTCAGTCTGATCTTGATAAGATTAGTCAACTGAAGGCTGCCAGGATTACTGAGCTGGAGATCTCTTTGGAGGAAGAGAAAACTAGGGCTACCGCGGCTGTGGCGGCGGCGAAGACATCTGAGGAGATGGCGAAGGTGGCGACGGAAAACTATACCAAGCTGTATGCCGAGCTTGTGGAGACGAAAGAGAAGTTGCAATCGGCTCGGGATGATTTTTACGAGCTGGAAGATAATGTGGCCAAGGGTATGGATGCTATGTTTGTGAATATGAGGGATCAGGTCCGGGTTCTTGCTCCCGACCTGGATCTGAGCTTATTCAGTACGGATAACATTGTTGTGGAGGGAAAGATTGTTCCTGCCCCTGCCGAGGATGAGGTTCTGGTGTCCGACCCCAAGGCTCCGGTGTCCGACCTCAAGGTTCCGGTTGCGGACCCGGCTTCAACTTTGGCCGGGGATGGTTCTGGCGTGGAGGTTTTAAACCGGGACGACGGTGTCGTTGATGCAGTCCCAGTTTCCGTTTTTCCTCCGCAGCCTTCTGTTGATGTGGAGACCGGAAAGGTCCTTGATCCTCTGTGATCTTTTGTTTTTGGCTTTTTACCCGGCCTGTGGGCTCTTTTTGCTTTTTTGGGTGTTTTTCGTGAACGCTTTGGACACCTTTCTGCTATTTAGCTACTTGTAGTAACTTTTTTTTTTTTAGCTTATTATGCGGTGTTTTTGCGCTTTTGACTTTTTGTTCCGCTTTTTATGCTTTGTAGTTGTTTTTTGGATAACAACTTTTTAGCTAGCGTTTTGAAACCTTTGTTTTAGCCTTGTTCGCGTTTTGGCTTTTGTTTCCGCTTTTATGCTTTTTAGTTGCTTTTTGGATAACAATTTTTTAGCTAGCGTTTTGAAACCTTTGTTTTAGCCTTGTTCGCGTTTTGGCTTTTGTTTCTGCTTTTATGCTTTTTAGTTGCTTTTTGGATAACAACTTTTTAGCTAGCGTTTTGAAACCTTTGTTTTGAGGCTTCTTCCTTGGATCCGGGCTTTTCTTCGGACCTCGGGCCTTGAGTACCTCCTTTTGTTAGGTCCGACCTTTTCGTTGGTCGGCCCTTTAAGTTATTTTTGTAATCTCTTTTTATTTGGCTTTCTTTTTGAGCCTTTTCAGAGTTACTTTATAACTTCTCACATTAATTTGAACCTCGTCGCTTTATCTTTGCCGACCTTGTATGGTCTCTTGACAAATGATTTTTTGCGTTTTGCCGAGCATAAATTAATGCGCCTTGGTGGGGTACTTTCTAGGATTTGTTTCGTCATGAGGAAGGAGAAAAGAAAATAGAAAAATTTGATTAGTAAAAAAAAGAAAGAATATTTACAAAGTGTTTACCCTTGACTAGGTCGGGTGTTTTATTTTAACCGGGTGTCTCATTAAAAAACCCTTGTAGGGAAAAAGAGTACACCTCGGGTTAAATTTCTCTAGCTGTAGTACCGTCTTAGATTACAGGCGTGCCAGGCCCTGGGCAGCTCATTGCCTTCTAGGTCGGATACTTTGTAATAGCCTGTTCCTAAGACTTCTGTTACCTTGTAGGGCCCTTTCCAATTTGCGGCTAGCTTTCCTTCTCCCGACTTTTGTGTTCCGATGTCATTTCGGATTAGAATTAGGTCGTGAATGGAGAAGCTTCGCTTTATAACTTTCTGATTGTATCTGAGGGCCGTTCGCCGTTTTAAGGCTTCTTCTCGAATCCGGGCTCTTTCTCGGATCTCGGGGAGGAGGTCGAGTTCTTCTCTTTGTGCCTGCGGGTTATCTTTTTCATTGTAGAAGATGATTCTGGGTGACCCTTCATCTATTTCGATAGGAATCATTGCCTCCATCCCATAAGCTAGTCGGAACGGTGATTCTCCCGTTGTAGAGTGTGGGGTTGTCCGATATGCCCATAGTACCTGGGGGAGCTCCTCGGCCCACACCCCTTTGGTCTCTTGGAGTCTTCGTTTTAACCCGGCCAAGATGACTTTATTTGCAGCCTCTGCTTGCCCATTGGCTTGTGGGTGCTCCACTGATGTGAATTGCTGTTTGAGTTTTAGTTCGGCCACCAATTTCTGAAAACTTGTGTCCGTGAATTGTGTTCCATTGTCTGTTGTGATGGAGTAGGGGACTCTGAACCTTGTGACAATATTTTTGTATAGGAATTTGCGGCTTTTCTGAGCCGTAATGGTGGCTAAGGGTTCAGCTTCGATCCATTTTGTGAAGTAGTCGACCCCTACTATGAGGTATTTGACTTGCCCCGGTCCTTGTGGGAACGGGCCGAGTAAATCGAGTCCCCATTTTGCGAAGGGCCATGGCGCAGTGATGCTGATAAGGTCTTCGGGTGGTGCCTTGTGAAAATTGGCGTGTTTTTGGCAGGGGGGGCATAGTTTCACAAACTCTGTTGCGTCTCTTTGCAAGGTCGGCCAGTAGAACCCGGCCCTGACTACTTTTTTGGATAGTGCCCGAGCTCCGAGATGGTTCCCGCACATGCCTTCGTGGACTTCTTCGAGGACGCCTTTTGTTTCTGAGGTCGGAACGCACCTAAGGAGGGGGTTTGAGAATCCTCTTCTGTATAATACGTCGTGGATTAGTGTATAATTCTGGGCGTCCTTTGTAAGCCTTTTAGCTTCTTTTCTTTCGGCGGGGAGAGTTCCTGACCTCAGGTAGTTGAGTATGGGGGTCATCCATCCTTGCTGTTGGTTGGATATATTTAGTATTTCTTCCTCTCTTGGCACGGAGGGAGATTGTAAGGTTTCTTGGAGAAGACTTCTGTTGTTGCCTCCGGGCTTGGTGCTAGCAAGCTTTGAGAGGGCGTCTGCCCGGGCATTTTGTTCCCGAGGTATGTGCTGGATTTGTATTTCTGGGAAGTGGCGTAATTGTGCCTGTGCTTGGTCCAGGTATTTTTTCATAGTTGGGTCTTTGGCCTGGTAACTTCCATTTACTTGTGATGTGATGACCTGGGAGTCGCTGAAGATCGTGATTCTCTGGGCTCCGACCTCTTTGGCTAGCTTTAGACCAGCTAGTAGGGCCTCGTATTCAGCTTGGTTGTTTGAAGCCTGGAACTCGAATTTTAGGGATAGTTCTATCCGCGTTCCTTGGTCGCTTTCGAGTATGACCCCGGCTCCGCTTCCCGTTTTGTTTGAGGACCCGTCGACATATAGGTTCCATGAGAGTGGGGTTCCAGGGGTCTCAGTGTATTCTGCGATGAAGTCGGCTAGATACTGAGATTTTATGGCAGTCCGGGCTTCATAGTGGAGGTCGAACTCGGACAGTTCCACCGCCCATTGTAGTATTCGTCCTGCCAGGTCTGTTTTTTGCAGGATGTGTCTCATGGGTTGGTCTGTCCGGACTTTGATGATGTGGGCTTGAAAGTAGGGACGGAGCCTCCGTGCTGTAAGTACTAGGGCGTAGGCGAATCTTTCTATTTTTTGATAGTTTAATTCGGCCCCTTGTAGTGCCTTGCTTACGAAGTATATGTGGTGTTGTCCTTGATCATTTTCTCGTATTAGCGCTGAAGCGACTGCCCGATGTCCGACCGAGAGGTATAGTACGAGTTCTTCCCCTTTTAAAGGTCGGGTTAGGATTGGTGGCCGCCCGAGGAATTCCTTGAATTCTTGAAAGGCTTTTTCGCACTCCGGGGTCCACGAGAAGGGTTTCCCTTTCTTTAGGAGTGAGTAGAGAGGTAGTGATTTTATCGCTGATCCTGCCAAGAATCTTGATAGGGCGGCCAGCCTTCCATTCAGTTGTTGTACTTCTTTGACACATGTCGGGCTCTTCATATTGAGTATTGCTTGGCATTTGTCCGGGTTTGCTTCGATGCCCCTTTGAGTCAGCATGAAGCCTAAGAACTTTCCGGCTTCTGCGGCGAAGGTGCACTTCGTCGGGTTAAGTCTCATGTTGTGTTTTCTGAGGGTGCCGAAGACACTGGCGAGGTCGGTCAGCAAGTTTCTGTCTTCCTGTGTCTTTACCAGCATGTCGTCGACGTATACCTCCAGTTGTAGTCCGATGTGCTCTGAGAACACTTTGTTCATTAGCCTCTGGTAGGTTGCCCCTGCGTTCTTCAGCCCGAAGGGCATTACTACGTAGCAGTAGTTTGCCCTTGGGGTTATGAACGAGGTCTTTTCTTGGTCAGGTCCGTACATCGGGATTTGGTTGTATCCTGAGTATGCGTCCATGAAGGAGAGATATCTATAGCCTGAGGCTGCGTCTACTAAGGCGTCGATGTTTGGTAGTGGATATGGATCTTTGGGGCAGGCTTTGTTGAGATCCGTGTAGTCGACGCACATTCTCCATTTTCCATTGGGCTTTTTTACCAGGACCACGTTTGCGAGCCATAGGGGGTATTTTACTTCCCTAATGAACCCTGCATCTAATAGTGCTTGTACTTGTTCTTCTATTGCTTGCATGCGTTCGGGCCCGAGCTTTCTGCGTCTTTGTTGGACAGGTCGGGATCCCGGGTACACTGATAGCTTATGGCACATCAGGTCGGGGCTTATGCCTGGCATGTCGGAGGCTCTCCAGGCGAAGAGGTCGGAATTCTCCCTTAAGAGGGTTATGAGTTCCTCTTTTAGGCCCGCTTCGAGGTTTGCCCCTATGTTTGTCATTTTTTCAGGTGTGCTCCCAATCTGGACTTTTTCGGTTTCTCCCTCTGGTTGTGGTCGAAGATCTTCTCGGGCTTGGATTCGTCCGAGTTCTATCGTGTTGATCTCTTTCCCTTTTAGGCTTAGGCTTTCG
Source organism: Arachis stenosperma (assembly GCF_014773155.1). Lineage (NCBI taxonomy): Eukaryota > Viridiplantae > Streptophyta > Magnoliopsida > Fabales > Fabaceae > Arachis > Arachis stenosperma. Next base: position 42,918,336 of record NC_080378.1, on the reverse strand, counting down.
TTGTAGCATCGCCGTGCTAGTTTTTGGTCGCCCTTTAGGGTAGCGATTCCTTTTGTGGTGGGGAACTTCATACAGAGGTGTGGGGTCGAGACTATAGCTGCCAGTCTGTTTAAGGTTGGTCGCCCAATGAGGGCATTGTATGCTGAAGTGACGTCGACTATAATGTAGTCGATGCTTAATGTTTTAGATTGCTCGCCTTTTCCAAAGGTAGTGTGTAGCGAGACGTATCCTAAGGGATGGATTGGGGTGTCCCCTAGCCCAAATAGGTCGGTGGGATAGGCTTTTAGCTCTTTTTCTTCAAGTCCGAGTTTGTCGAAAGCCGCTTTGAACAGGATATCTGCTGAGCTTCCCTGGTCAATCAGGGTTCGATGTAAGTTGGCGTTTGCTAGAATAATGGTGATTACCATTGGATCGTCGTGCCCGGGTATTATCCCTTGAGCATCTTCTCGGGTAAATGAGATAATAGGTAGCTCGGGCAGGGGACTGTCTTCTCGGATGTGGTAGGCTTCTTTGAGGTGCCTTTTTCGCGAGGATCTGGATGTTCCTCCGCCTGCGAAACCTCCGTTTATCATGTGTACGTGTCTTTCAGGGGTTCGTGGGGTTTGTTCTGCCCGATCTTCGTTATCTCCCCTCCTTCTCTTCTTGGTCTCTTCTCCTTTCTCTGCTATGTATCTGTCGAGTTTTCCTTCTCTGGCAAGTTTTTCTATAACATTTTTTAGGTCGTGGCAGTCGTTAGTAGAATGGCCATAAAGTTTGTGGTATTCACAGTACTCGGACCGATCTCTCCCCGCTCTCTTGTGTTTTAGAGGTCGGGGTGGTGGGATCTTTTCGGTGTGGCATACTTCTCTGTAGACGTCCACTAGGGAGACTCGGAGGGGGGTGTAGCTGTGGTACTTCCGCGGCTTGTCTGAGTTGGGTTCTTCTTTCTTCTTCTGTTCCCGATCTCGATCTCGGAGTGGGTAGGTTGATTCTTTTCTAGAAGAGTCTCTCAGCTGGGAGGTTTCCTCCATGTTGATGTATTTTTCTGCCCGCTCTTGCACCGCGTATAGAGAGGTCGGGTATCGTTTGGATAGGGATTGGCTAAACGGTCCCTCTTTTAGGCCGTTTGCCAGTCCCATGATGGCTGCTTCAGTGGGCAAGTGTTGTATGTCCAGGCAGGCTTTGTTGAATCGCTCCATGTATTCTCGGAGAGTTTCTTGGTTACCTTGCTTGATCCCGAGTAGACTGGGGGCGTGTTTTGTCTTGTCCTTTTGAATAGAGAACCTTGTCAGGAATTTTTTGGTTAGGTCCTCGAAGCTGGAGATTGATCCTGGTGGCAGGTTGTCGAACCACTTCATGGCCGACTTGGTGAGGGTGGTGGGGAAGGCTTTGCACCGAATCGCGTCGGAGGCGTCGACTAGGTACATTCTGCTTCTGAAGTTGCTGAGGTGGTGACTTGGATCGGTGGTGCCGTCGTAGAGGTCCATATCGGGCGGTTTGAAGTTTCGCGGTACCTTCTCCTTCATGATCTCTCGTGTGAAGGGATCATGATTGCCTTCAGGGGTGGTGCCGCGTTCCGTCCGGTCCTTCAGGTTGGCCTCTATTTTCCGTAGTTTTTCTTTTAATTCTCTGCGCTTGCGAGCTTCCCTCCTCAGATCTTGTTCAGTTTCTCTCTGCTTTTTTACGTCCTCTTCGAGTTGTTTCAGTCGGTTTTGCTGTGTCCGAACTGCTTCTAGAATTTCCGAGCTTTCGGGATTTTGGGGATCTTGGTTTGGGAGTGATGTCTTTGGGCGATTCTGTTTGTTTCCTCCTGGAGTGCGCGGTGATAGAGGGCTATCCGGTCGTTCTCCGGTGTCAACCTCTTCCTCTTGTTCTGATGTAGCGTGGTTATTGTTGGGAGGGTCGTCCGCCATGGTAAAGGGATGACTTCCAGGTCCCCGGCAACGGCGCCAATGTTCCGAGGGTTACCTGAAACGTGCAGCTCGGTCGTCTTAGGGAGGCCCGAGATGGAGGGATTGATGACCCGAGCTTGGTATGCCGAGTGGTTGGTGGTGGTACCTGCAATGACACTCCGATGCTTAAGTTAGCATGGGTCCAAGCAGATATTGAGTAGAATTAGAGTATGTGTTATACCTGGGTGCTCCAGTGTATTTATAGTAGTTGGCCGTGATCTTCCTTGGATAAGATATTCTTATCTTATCTTATCCTTTTGGGAGTTTTATCTCTATCTTTGTGGAACCGCCTCTCCTAGGCCTTTTCGGCCTTTAGGTCTTGGGCTTCGTTCCTTTTGGGCTTCTTTAGCTTTATTGTCCGAGGTCCGACCTCAAGCATGGGCCTGGGGATGAGGTCGGACCTTCTATGAACTTTGCCGAGTTTGGGGAGCTCGGTCAGGGTATGAACAGCTTCCAATTCAATTTCTGCCTTATTAATTGTGGCAATTCAATTTCTCTTTGTTTAGATTCTGCAATCCCAGTCCTCAAACCCCTTTTATATTCAAGCAATTTACATTCCTTGCAATTTAAGTTACTGTAATTTACATTTCTTGCACTTTAAGTTTCAGTCATTTACTTTCTTGTTCTTTAAGATTCTGCAAGTTTACTTTCCTGCTCTTTAATTTACTGCAATTTGCCCTTCCCCCTTTACATTTACTGTCATTTACTTCCTGTTAACCACAAATCACTCAACCAACACTTGATTCGCTTGACTAAACCAACCACTAAACTAAAATTGCTCAATCCTTCAATCCCTGTGGGATTGACCTCACTCATGTGAGTTATTATTACTTGATGCGACCCGATACACTTGCCGGTGAGTTTTGTGTCGGATCGTTTTCCGCACATCAAGTTTTTGGCGCCGTTGCCGGGGATTGAAATAGATTGACAATGATTAAGTGAAGTGGAGGTCTAGATTAAGCACTTTTTCTTTTCTGTTTCTCTAACATACTAACTGTTTGAGAAATTGCCTCTACTAACTCACTAACAATTTATCTCAATTAACTGCACTCAATTCTCAAGCGTGCTGTTGTTTAGTCAACCTGATTGTTTGCGTATCACAGGAAATCGAATTTCTACAGACAAAGAGCATCATGACATGAAGCCACCACTTATTACACTCATCAAGAACAATTGTTCCTATGACGGAAATCCATCGGAAGATCCTCAGCAGCACATATCCACTTTTCTAAAGACTTGTAACGCAGTCAAAACCGATGGTTCAGATCATGACACTTATAAGATCCTGTTATTCCCCTTCTCATTAAAGGGTGAAGCTGCACAATGGTTTGAAACATTTCCCCAAGGAAGTATCACTAGTTGGGATGATTTGGTTACCAAATTTCTGAGCAAATTCACCTCATCCAGACAGATCATCCAACTAAAAGAGAAGGAACATCTATTCACACAAGGGGATGAAGAACCACTCTTCAAGGCCTGGGAAAGATACAAGAAAGCAACTGATAAAGTGGGCTTCCGAGCTTTCTATGAAGGATTAACCCCAGAAACAAGAAAAGCAGTGGACTACTTCTCAGATGGCCTACTCAAAGCAACAACAACTGCCCAAGGAATTGCAGACTTCAATGACAAAGAAGACAACAACCAACACTCATTTGAGAAACCACAGAATGCACTCACAGAAAAAGAAGAGACAAATATTGAAGGGGTGAATGCATTCAAGGACTTAAACAGACAAATGCACCCTCAACCACAGCAAAACATGGAGATATCTGCTGTAGTGAATGCCAACTTTCCACCATGGAGACCCCATTCCTATCTGAGAATGAGGGAGTCTCAACATCAAGAACAAGGAGATTTCCACCAAGGCAACTTCATGACCACAAACAATCAACATCACCCACCCACTAATACCACTCAAAGCCAACACTCGCAACACAGACACTCTCAGAACCATCTCAACTGGAGAAGGAACGAGTACCAAAATCACAAACCAAGGGACTTCAATTATAACAACCCCAACTTCACAAACCAGCAAAAACACCATCATAGCAATAACAACCACTACATGCCACCACCACACCCACCCTTCCTGCCTTTAACATCTCATAACCAACCAACCTCACAAGACTCTCAGAGAATCACAAACTTGGAGATCCTAATAGAGAGAATGATGAAACACCAAGAGGAAACAACAAGGAACCAAACGATGTTAATCAAAGAAATTGAGGAGCAGATAGCTCAACTGGCGAAATACTTTGCAGAAATGGGTGAAAAGAAACCAAATACTTTCCTTAAAACCATTGAAGACAAACCAACCGACAACGAAGATGCTACAAAGAAGGAAGGATGGAAAAATGAGAAAACACTGGAAAAAGGAAGTACCAGCCAAGAAAAATACAACACGGAATTCTTTCAAGGAGAGACAGAGGATAGAACTAAAGAAAAGCAGAAAATTCCTACTGGAAAATTTTCACTAGGGGATCGAGTGATGATCAATATGCAAACCATAAAGGTATCCCCACAGTTGTCTGATCATTACATTGTGACTAAGATCCTTCCACAAGAATCTATAGAGGTCATCAAAGAGAAAACCGGAAGGAAGTTCACAGTGAAGAAAGATAAGCTAAGGCACTGTGATTTTCAACCTCCATGATCAGCAAAAATAGAAGATGTCAAGCTAGTGACAATAAAAGAGCGCTTGTTGGGAGGCAACCCAACCTGAGGTAGTTTTCTTTTCATAGCTTTTTCAATAAAAATGTTGAATAATTGGTATGGATTGCAAGGAGCTAAGTTTGGTGTTGCACACCAAAACAATTTTAGGGAGAATGAAAGATTCTAAGTTTGGTGTTCCACCAAAATATCATTTAAAAACACATTCTCACCTCTTGCTTGATGATAGCCCCAAGCAACCAACCATATTACTCAACTGTTTAATTGTTTTCTAGCTTTGATTTCATTAACCTTTAGCAAGGACACAAGGTTTCACATATGGTTAAAACTGTTGCATAAGAGGCAGTGGCAAACAATTAAGTTTGGTGTTCCCACACCAAAATCAATCCAGAGTCACACTCAATTTATGCATACTAACCATACATTTAAGGGCTTGAGAAACAAGCAACTTTGAGAATTATGTAGAACATGAGTCAACAATTGAAGATATTATGCATCTTAACTCAAAGAAAACATAACAGAAGGAAGAATCAAAGGTCTGCAACTTCAAAGGTTGTATCTAAACTTAATCCTTGCTGTTATGTATTGTTTTGAACATGGGAACCATTATATATCTTGCTAAAGTGTTTGATTGGTTGCAAGTGGAATTGTTTGATTATGAACGATCTGCATAAGGCTTGTTATCCATCACTTAGCTTTAAATTTTGTTTTGTTTCCCATATGCTTGAATAAAAGAGATCTGGTTTGAGTTGAAAAGTGAAATATCCAATGTTGCATAAGTAAGAATGGAAGTTAGTGGTGGTATATGTGTTTGATTAAATGCATAACTCATGAAATAATTGTTGCATAATATCATTCTCATTCAAGTGTGAGTTAGCTTGCTGTTGTAAAGACTCTTATCAATAATGAAAAAGCCCTTGGTAACAAAAACAGAAAGAAAAGGGAAAGAAAAAGCCAAATGGCAAGAAAAACAAAGAATAAAGGTTGGACACCAATAGCTTGGACCCTAGGACACATGCCTGTGGTGTTCTTGTACTAAGATATGCTTGGATGAGTAAATTCTAAGGGGTATTTTAAAACCCGGTCACTTAGATCAACTGATTTGGGATGGCCAATTGAAAATCCACAATAAAGAGCAACTTAGATACAGAACATTTAGTTATCCAAAGAGATGCTGGGCATCAATGATCCTAGGAAGAATTAATGAGCCATGTGTCTGTGGTGGAAAGATGTTGAGTAAAAAGAAAAAGAAAATAAAGCCAAAGGCTAATACTGCAACATTTGACACCAAACCTCTAAAAAGAATAATAAGCTTGTTAAGCATAAAAAAGTTAGCAAGAGAGGAATTAAAAAGTGAGTCTTATAACAGCAAGTTTAGCAAGCCTTTGAGGAAAGATGTATATTATGTAACAGCAACAATAATTGAGTTATCATTGTCTGCATAAAGACTCCATAAATCAAGTTCTGCTATATGCCTAATAAGGATATGTGTTCTTTTCTTATTCATGTCATTTACTCTTAGTTTTGATGCTTGCTTGGGGACAAGCAAGATTTAAGTTTGGTGTTGTGATGACAAGTCATCATATACCCATTTTTCAAGCTAATTTCACTTGTTTTGTTAGCATTTATGCACTTTCTTGCATCCTAAGTAAGTGATTTGGAGTGAAAATGCATAACTTTTTTAAATCAAGCAACCACCATGAAATTAATGTTAAATCATGTGGTTTAAGCTAATTTTTATTGAATTTTAATTGATTTATAAGCCTCTTGAATTTAGTGATACTTTGAGTGGTTGTTTTGGTTTATTGTAGGTGAAGAAAAGAAAAAAAGAGAAAAGCGTGGCCTAAGAAAGCGTGACCCAAGGAGAAGGAAGCGTGGTCAAAGGAAGGAAAAGTGTGTCGCATGCAATGAGGGAGGCAAGCATTGCCCTCCACAAGGGCACACTGCCCTCTAGGAGGGCAACATAAGGGAACTAAGCAAAGAAGGCAACTCTGCCCTGCCCACTACAAGGGCAGAGCACAAATTTGTGCCTTGGAATCAAGAAGAAGAAAATGTTGCCCTGCCCTCCACAAGGGCAGTATCGGGCTCACCAAGGAAGAAAATCAAAGGAAAATGTCTCCAAATGCTTGCCATAAGAGTTGAACACGGGACCATGAGGAAGCAAGGAACTAAGGTCCATTACCGTGCCAAGAAACCAAGGAAAATGATTGAGCGTGTGTTTCCGCCCAGATTCGAACACGGGACCTCATTTTGGAAACACTGCCCTGCCCTCCGCGAGGGCAGGGCAGCATTTTGTTGGTGCATGAATCTGGCGCACCAAGGGACGTTTCTGGCGCACCAAATCACTTTCCTGGCAGCACCAGCGCGCACCACACGCGATCCTGGCAGCACCATATTTTTCTGCCCTGCCCTCCGCGAGGGCAGGGCAGCATTCTGCGCACCAAGCCTGCACCACGCCGCACCAACAACGCACCAAACACCAAATCCTGCCCTGCCCTCCGCAAGGGCAGGGCAGCCTCCTGGGAGCTATCATTTTTGGGCCGAAAATTCAATTAAAATTCCCATTTAATTCATTTCTTCACAAAATCAAAAGCCCATCCAAATCCCAATATCCAAGAATAGAAAGTGTATAAATAGGAGTTAGTTTAATGTAATTAGGACCTTTACTTTGAACTTTTAGCTTTGCTTTTGAATTTGGCACTTTCTTTGAGCTTTGAGCTTTTGCACTTTCCTTGAGAAATTTGACCGAGAGTTCAGAGAATTGGGGAGGAGAATTGATCTCTCTTCTTCCTCATTCTTGCCTGAGCACTTTTAATTTTCTTGTTTTGAGTTTTGGGTGTGAAGAGTTGAGGAAATTCTGTCTCAACCTCCATTCAAAATCTCTTCAATCACCTTCTGCATAATTGAATTCAATTTCAATTTCCTTTACTGCTTCTTCTTCTAATTCTTGTTAATTTCTTTGATTACTTGGATCTGTAAAGGTAATTGAGATCTAGGCTCTGCTACCTAGTCTCTTGAACCCTGAGATCCCAATTTCCTTTTGGTTCATCTGTGAACCTTGCTGCATTTTAATTTCAATTTCTGTTAGAATCATCATAGCTTCCAATTCAATTTCTGCCTTATTAATTGTGGCAATTCAATTTCTCTTTGTTTAGATTCTGCAATCCCAGTCCTCAAACCCCTTTTATATTCAAGCAATTTACATTCCTTGCAATTTAAGTTACTACAATTTACATTTCTTGCACTTTAAGTTTTAGTCATTTACTTTCTTGTTCTTTAAGATTCTGCAAGTTTACTTTCCTGCTCTTTAATTTACTGCAATTTGCCCTTCCCCCTTTACATTTACTGTCATTTACTTCCTGTTAACCACAAATCACTCAACCAACACTTGATTCGCTTGACTAAACCAACCACTAAACTAAAATTGCTCAATCCTTCAATCCCTGTGGGATCGACCTCACTCATGTGAGTTATTATTACTTGATGCGACCCGGTACACTTGCCGGTGAGTTTTGTGTCGGATCGTTTTCCGCACATCACCTTTACCTTTCCTCTGGACGGCAGACATCCTGAAAAATGGAAACCCAGGATATATAAAAATAGGAAGGCAAATAGGTATATAGTCCATGAAAACACAAAGTGGCAAGGGAGAAAGAAAATAAGGAAATATAATTGAATTCCTGTTAAATAGAAAAATTATCATTAAGCCATGGTTAGAAGGTTAAAAGAAAGTGAAAAGCTAGAAAAAATGTATTAAAAGGTTAGTGTGATTAGTGTTGAAAAAAAAAAAGAGTTCAGGAAATTAGAATTAGTAAGTCAGTGGAATAAAAATTGGGTTAAGGTAAGTGACATAATGAAAATTCCAAGTAACAAGGATTCACAGGTAGGAACTATAAGGAACTCATAACCAAACAAGGAAAGCAAGTTGATGCTGATTCAAGTAGATATAAAGGAAGTAAAAATTGGAATCAAACATCACAGAAGCAGTTTATGAACCAGGAAATCAAAAAAGATAATGAAGCTTGCCTTGGCATTCATGAAATGGTTTGGGTAAAGCAGAGGAAAACAGAGTTCAAAAATTGCAAACCAAAACATGAATGAGAACATTTTACAGAAATTTGGGCAGCATTCCGACTTAAAATTGGATATTCCCGGAAAATAAACAGCAATCAAATAGTTCATATGAATTAAAATTAAAGCTTGCAATTACATAGAAGAAATATAAGCATGAAAATTCAGTGTAAAGAGCAGCGTGAAATAAGAATTTGTAGCATATGAACTAACATCAGAGCAACAGCAGGATTGCAAAAACATAAAGCAATAAACACGAACGGTGCAATTATCAGGCCTAAATCTACTAACCATAGCCTAAGCTACCTAACAACCTAAAAATCCACTACAGCATGCATATCTATCTATCCTAATAATGAACAAAAAACAGAAAGATATGAACGAACTACGAATGGATAGAATGGGACGTGATGCAGAACCTGGTGAGCTAAGAAGGAGAATGGGGCAGAGAGGTGGCTGGGGGTGGTGGAGGTTGCGTCCGGCGCTGCGGCGGTGGCAGCGGGTTAGGGGGCAAGGCCTTTGGGACAGGTAGGGGTAGGGGTTAGGGGGGTTGGGACGGGGGTGAGGGTGGTGGTGGTTGGAGGTGGTGCGGCTGCTGTGGCGGCGCGGCGGCGATCGCTAAGGGGTGGGGGGCAGCGGCGGTGGTGGGAGAAGATGGAAAGAAGAAGAAGAAAGAGGGGGTAGTGATGCAATTGCATATTCGTTATATTAGCTAGTTAGTTTAGTTGGTTTTAGCTTAATTTCACTCATTTTCTCTAAATAAACAAGTCCTTTTATGAGTTTTGTCTTCATGCATGAGAATACCAAGGAACATGTTGATTCTAGCCAAATTCATGCAAATGATTTAAGGAATACATACATGAATGAGTATGAATGAATCTCATGAAATTTATTGCATGAATTGGTAAGACTTTGAAGCTATTTCCCTTGTTGATGATAGGTGATGAAACAAGAAAGCATGGAAGCAAGAATGATGCAAGCTGGGCAAGAAGAAGAGAAGTTGTTGGCGTTGCCAACTTGGAGAAAGGGTGCGTGTTTGAAGGTAACGCCAGGCAGCCCTGGAGAGCAAATGTTGGCGTTGCCAACTTGGAGAAAGGGTGCGTGTTTGAAGGTAACGCCAGGCAGCCCTGGAGAGCAAATGTTGGCGTTGCCAACTTGGAGAAAGGAGTGAGTGTTTGATGGCAACGCAGGCAAGCATGAGCCAAGGAGAGCTCGAGGGCGTTGCCAACGTGGGAATGAAGAAGCGTTATTCAAGGCAATGCACACAAGCAAGGCTTGGCCCAGGAGGAGATTAAGCTGGCGTTGCCAACGCCAGGAACAAGGGAAGTGTTCCTTGACAACGCACACAAGCAAACTTGGCCCAAGAGGAGGAGAAGCTGGCGTTGCCAACGCCAAGAACCATAGGCGTTATTCAAAGCAACGCCAAGCAATCTTGGGGAGCTAGTTTAGAGCCTCGAGCACGTTGCCGGCCTAGAGATGAGGGGCGTGTTTGAGGACAACGCAGGCAAACAACGCTGAATGGAAAACTTGGCCCAGGAAAAGGAGATGGACGTTGCCAACGCCAAGTTATGAAGGCGTGTTCCTTGGCAACGTAGCAAGCAACTTTGGCACCAAAGGGGAGCTCGAGCACGTTGTTGAGCTAGGAACCATGGGCATGTTCCTTGGCAACGCATGCAAGCTAGGAGTATGGGCACACGAGAGCGTTGCTACGTTGGAAATGAACTGGCGTGTTCTTCAACAACGCCAGGAAGGAATGCTTGGCTAGGCACCAAGTCTTGGATCCCAACCACGTTGCCAACGCCAGGAAGCATAGGCGTGTTCAAGGACAACGCCAAGCAACAAGCATAGAGCCTTGAGGAAGGCTCGAGCACGTTGCCAATGCCAGCTTCCAAAGGCGTGTTTGAGGGCAACGCAGCAAGCAAAATTTGGCAAGGAAGCTCACATGAAGAAGCACTCGAGCACGTTGCCAACGCCAGCCTCCAAAGGCGTTATCTAAGGCAACGTGACAAGCAAAATTGAAGGCTAGAGATGAGCCCTGAAGAGAGCACGGGCACGTTGCCAACGTGCTAGCAAGGAGGCGTGCTTGGTGACAACGCCAGCCTCATGTCTCTGCTTTGGGAGGTTAGGCACGTTGCCAACTTGGGAGGATAGGTGCGTTTTTGGCAACAACTTGGCAGCTTGACCTTACCTTCTTTGAGGAAGCATAACTTGAGCTAGGAAAGTCCGATTGAGGTAATTCCAGTGGCATTGGAAAATAGACATCAAGAGCTTTCCAATGATGTATAATAGTCCATATTGAAGCAGAAGGTTGACACTCAAATTCTGGGCTACATTTAGCATGAAAGTAGAGCCAAGAAGAGGAAAAGCAAGTTGTTAGCAACAACTTGGGCTAGCAACGCCCAAGTCTGAAAGTTCACTCCCAGGAAAACACCATGCACGTTGCCAACGTGCATTAAGCCTAGAGTTATTGCCAATAACGCCCCTCAATGGGCCAGAATTGTTGCCAACTTGCTCTGCTTCCTCTATTCCTCACAAAGGCCAGCAACTTCTTCAATTGAACCAGAAATTCAACAAAGAGAAAGCCCACATAGCTAGCCCAATTGAAGATCTTTGAAGGAGTTTTAGGACTAATATAAATAGAGATTGAGTTTGTACTTGAGGGGGACTTTTGACACTTAGCATATACACTTTTAGCACTTTATTTGGAGAACTCTTTTAGCACTTTCGGGAGGATACCCGGAGAGCTATTTTTGGCTTTCTTTTGGAACTTTTCTTTTGGAATTTTAAGTTTTAAGCATTTCCTTATTCTTCTTCTTCTTTTCTTTACACTTAGTTTAATTTTTGGTTGATAGCAATTATGGTTGAAATTGGAGCTATGATTCACTAAACCCCATTCATTAGGGGGAAGAGCTCTGCTTGTTTGAATGCATTGATAAACTCCTCTTTTCCTCCTCAATTCAAGTGGTTAATCCAAAGAGGAAACTCTTGTTCTTCAAAGATTCAACCACCATCGAGAGAGGGGTTAATCTATGTGAATTGTGTGGTGAATTTGAGGAATGAGCCACATAATTCAGTTTAGAGTTCATCCTTTCATGATTTCCTTAATCAATACACCTTGGTTAGTATGTGAGATATAACTTTCCTTGGTTGAGATTATGGGAGTTGTGTGGCTGGATTAGAATTGAGCTTCATCTCTTCTCATGAACAACTAGATCACGAGAGTGGCAATTGGTTATGTTGAGAGAAATTGAATTACCAAGAGATTGGGATTCAATTACCAATTTGCCATGGATCTATACCCATGATTGAGAAGGATTTGACTAACATCAATTCATGAAAACTTGCATCTCTGATCCCTAATGATCCTCTCTATCATTACTTCTTATTTCTTTTGCTTCTAGTTGTTTGATTACCCATAACCCAATTCCCTTTTACATTCTGTCAATTTATTATTCTTGTCATCTACATTTTGTTCCTTTAATTCTTGCTATTTACTCTTATGTTCTTTAAATTTTTGCACCCTTTAATTCCTTGCCATTTATCTTTGATGTCATTTAAGTTTCTTGCAATTTAAGTTTCAGTTATTTACTTTCATTTTATTTCTATATTCCTGTTCTTAAACTCCTTGCCATTTAAATTCCTGCAAGTATGTTCAAAAGTCACATTGCTCATAAAATCAAAATTATGTTCGCTTGACTAAATTTACCATTTAACTAAAGTTGCTTAATCTACCAATCCTCGTGGGATCGACCTCACTCCTAGTGAGTCTTATTACTTGATACGATCCGGTATACTTGCCGGTTGTACGTGAAATATAAATTTTTACGTATCAAGTTTTTGGTGCGTTGCCGGGGATTGGAAAAGATTGACAATGATTAAGTGAAAGGTGGTTTAGATTAAGCATTTTTTTGTGTTTTTGTTAAGCCCACTAACTGTTTGATACTTTGTTTCACTAACCCCAATTCCACTCTAGTTTTAGAGTGTCTCACTTGTGATTTTGGTTTTGTTTGTGTATGTCAGGAACTAATAGACGTGATATTGAGGACGAGAGAACTCTCCGAAGGATAAGGAGAGCAAAAAGAGGAAAGGGAATAGTTGGTGAAGAGGAGTCAGAGGGAGAAGATCAAGCCATGGAGGATGAGATGCAAAATCCTCCTGGAGGGGTCAACAACAATGATGGACCACCTAGAAGGGTGTTATCTTCATATACTATCCCTGATCCAAGACATTGTGGGAGCAGTATTGCTACACCAAATGTCCATGCCCATAACTTTGAGTTGAAACCTCAGCTTATCACTTTGGTACAGAACAACTGCTCTTATGGAGGGGGACCTCTTGAATACCCAAATCAACATCTATCTGTTTTTCTGAGGATATGCAATACAGTGAAGACAAATGGAGTGCATCCAGATGTCTACAAACTGCTACTATTTCCATTCTCTTTGAGGGACAAGGCCACTCAATGGCTAGAGTCATTCCCCAAGGAAAGCCTCAACAATTGGAATGATGTGATGGGTAGATTTCTAGCAAAGTTTTACCCACCTCAAAGAATCATCAAGTTGAAGACAGAGGTTCAAACTTTCAGGCAAATGGAAGGGGAGTCATTGTATGAAGCCTGGGAAAGATATAAGGCAATAATGAGAAGATGTCCACCTGACATGTTTAGTGACTGGGTCAAACTCCAAAACTTCTATGAAGGCTTAAGCTTAGAAGCAAGGAAGGGACTAGACTACTCATCAGGAGGATCACTCAACATGATGAAAACTGCCGAGGAGGCTCAAGACCTCATTGAGATTGTGGCAAACAATCAATATTATTACTCATCAGAGAGGCAGCATAATCCGACCCCAAAGAAAGGTGTAATGGAGCTTGAAGGTGTTGATGCTATCTTGGCACAAAACAAGTTAATGCACCAACAAATCCAACAACAAATGGAGATGATAACAAAGAGAATGGATGGTTTCCAGCTAGCATCAGTGAACACAACAAATCAACCATCACTTGAATGGAGCCAAGGTGAAGGGACCACTATTGAACAACCACAAGAACAAGTTCAATACATGCAAAATACTTCAAATTCTCAGGACGAATTTCATGGTGATACATACAACTCCTCGTGGAAAAATCATCCCAATCTAAGGTGGGGTGAAAACCATTGGCAAAAGAACAACAGCCACAACCACACCCGTAACACAAACAACCAAAATCACCATGCCACCAACACTAACCAATATAGAAAAACACAAAACACATATCAACCACCTCATAATAACTCACAAACTCACCAAAGCAACTTTCCTGCACCAACATCCAACGCACAGAATTACCACACTAATCCACCCAACAACTTTCAACAACAATCAACCCCCATCATATCCCCAATTGATCATCATAAAACCAGAATCTCAAATCTTGAAGCAACCTTGCAAGCACTTGCGCAAACCACTCAAGCCTTAGCTAAGGGACAAAAGGAACATGAGGTCACCATGAAGAATATTGAGAGACAAGTGGGACAATTAGCCAAACAAGCTGAGCGACCAACCAATGTTCTCCCAAGTGACACAATACCCAACCCAAGAGAAGAATGTAAAGCTCTGCAGTTAAGGAGTGGCAAGGTAGTTGGTGAAAGTTCGAATAAAGGAGCAATAAAACCCAAAGAGCAAGACACAGTGGAAATTCATGTGGAAAGACAAGATGAAGAAAAGGCTTCAACATCTAACAAAGAGGCTGTCAAGCCACAAGGCAAACCACCCAGACAAGGAAGCAACCAGGATAGCGAGGAGAGTGTAAATCTACAACAAGAAACCAAAAATGAAGGAGTGAAAGCTTATGTACCCAAGCTTCCGTACCCAACTAGGATACACAAAGGAGCAAAGGACCAACAATTCCCAAGGTTCTTAGAAATCTTCAAGAAACTTGAAATCAACATCCCATTGGCAGAAGCTCTGGAACAGATGCCATTATATGCAAAGTTTCTTAAGGAATTGATCACCAAGAAGAGAAGTTGGCAAGAAAAAGAAACGGTGATTCTCAATCAAGAGTGTAGTGCCATCATTCAAAAAGGGCTACCTCCAAAACTCAAAGATCCTGGCAGCTTCCTCATACCCTGCACGATTGGGAGCATGGCCGTTGACAAATCACTTTATGACCTGGGAGCAAGCATTAACCTAATGCCCCTTACCATGATGAAGAAAATGATGATTGAAGAGCTTAAACCCACAAGGATGTCACTCCAACTTGCTGACAGATCCATCAAAATACCAAATGGAGTAGTTGAGAACCTCTTGGTGAAGGTGGGAAACTTCATATTCCCAGCTGATTTTGTGGTCCTAGACATGGATGAAGAGGGAAACAATTCAGTCATTCTTGGTAGACCCTTTTTGGCTACAGCTAGAACAATTATTGATGTGGAAAAGGGGGAAATGATTTTTAGAGTGCATGATGAGCAAATGACCATAAATGTTTTCAAAGCAATGCAACACCCCGTTGAGAAAGAAAGTTGCATGAGGATTGATGTAGTGGATTCGTTGGTTGAAGAGGTACTTGACACAAACCATCAAGTGAAACAGGAGGAAGTCCAGAATGTTAAAGGACAAGAAGAGAACAAATTGGAAGCATCAGAGGAACCAAGTGAAGCTATGAAAGAAGAAGCACCACAACAAGAGTTGAAACCACTACCCCCTCATCTTAAATACGCATTTCTTGGTGAAAAGGACAGCTTCCCAGTGATCATAAATTCTACATTGAATGCAGAGGAGGAAGAAAAGCTCCTTGTAGTATTGAAAGCTCACAAAGAGGCGTTGGGATGGACCATTGATGACTTGAAAGGCATAAGCCCTGCCGTATGCATGCACAAGATACTTTTAGAGGAGAATTCCAAACCAGTGGTACAACCCCAAAGAAGATTGAATCCCACAATGAAGGAGGTTGTTCAAAAGGAAGTCCTGAAGTTGTGTAAAGCTGGGATCATCTACCCTATATCTGACAGCCCGTGGGTCAGTCCAGTGCAAGTAGTACCTAAGAAAGGGGGGATGACCGTCATTGTTAATGAGAAGAATGAGCTTATTCCAACACGAATAGTGACAGGGTGGAGAATGTGCATAGACTATAGGAGGCTGAATGATGCCACACAAAAAGATCACTTCCCTCTCCCTTTCATTGACCAGATGCTTGAAAGGTTGGCTGGCCATGCCTATTACTGTTTTCTTGATGGATATTCTGGGTATAACCAGATAGTAGTTGACCCCATGGATCAAGAGAAGACTTCCTTTACTTGTCCCTTTGGAGTCTTTGCATACAGGAGAATGCCATTTGGACTATGTAATGCCCCAGCTACCTTTCAAAGGTGCATGCTATCAATCTTCTCAGACATGGTAGAAAAATTTATTGAAGTATTTATGGATGATTTCTCTGTTTTTGGTGATTCTTTCAATACTTGCTTGCACCATCTTACCTTAGTCTTGAAAAGGTGCCAAGAAACCAATCTAGTTTTGAATTGGGAGAAATGCCATTTCATGGTACCCGAAGGCATTGTTCTTGGTCACAAAATTTCAAGAAAGGGTATAGAAGTTGACAAGGTAAAAGTAGAAATTATAGAAAAACTTCCTTTGCCAACTAGTGTGAAAGCCGTTAGAAGTTTCTTAGGGCATGCTGGATTCTATAGGAGATTCATCAAAGATTTTTCCAAAATAGCAAAGCCACTAAGCAATTTGCTGGTGGTAGACAATCCTTTTATCTTTGATGATGAATGCAAACATGCTTTTGAAACTCTAAAGGCTAAGCTCACCACAGCACCAATCATCACACCCCCAAGTTGGGGACTACCTTTTGAACTCATGTGTGATGCAAGTAACCTTGCAATTGGTGCTGTGTTGGGGCAGAGGAAGGAAAAGAAGCTTCATGTTATCTACTATGCAAGTAAGGTATTGAATGAAGCTCAAAAAAACTACACCACAACAGAGAAAGAGCTACTAGCTGTGGTATATGCTTTTGATAAGTTTAGACAATATTTGATTGGATCTAAAGTCTTGGTGTATACTGACCATGCTGCCCTTAAGTATCTTATGTCAAAATAGGATGCCAAACCAAGGCTAATCAGATGGGTGCTACTCCTACAAGAGTTTGACATTGAGATAAAAGATAGAAAAGGCAATGAAAATCAAGTTGCTGATCACTTATCAAGGGTACCACAAGATGCATGCCAAGACAACCTTCCATCAATAAATGAAGAATTTCCAGATGAGCACCTCTTGCAAATTCAACATGTCCCTTGGTTTGCAGACATGGCCAACTACAAGGCGGGAAGAATCATTCCACAAGAGTACACAAAACAACAAGTCAAGAAGCTGCTGCATGAGGCTAAGTTCTTCTTCTGGGATGAACCATTCTTGTTCAAGAGATGCCCAGATGGAATGATAAGAAGATGTGTGTCATAGGGTGAGATGAAGAACATACTATGGCATTGTCACAACTCTAGTTATGGTGGTCATTTTGGAGCTGAAAGAACGGCTGCAAAAGTCCTTCAAAGTGGTTGCTACTGGCCTTCAATCTTCAAGGATGCTAGAGAGTTTGTGAGCCATTGCAATGAATGCCAACGAACAGGGGGTTTGTCAAAGAAAAATGAGATGCCTCAGAAGTTCATTTTGGAAGTAGAACTCTTTGATCTGTGGGGAATAGATTTCATGGGACCTTTCCCTCCATCTTACACATTCAAATACATCTTGGTAGCAGTAGAGTATGTCTCCAAATGGGTAGAAGCAATAGCCACCACCACATGTGATACCAACGTGGTCTTACAATTCCTCAAGAAGAACATCTTCACTAGATTTGGAGTGCCCAAAGGACTCATAAGTGATGGGGGAAGCCACTTCTGCAACAAGCAACTAAACTCTTTACTCCACAAATATGGTGTTACTCACAAAGTGGCCACACCATATCACCCACAAACTAATGGGCAAGCTGAACTTGCCAACAGAGAGCTAAAAAGGATCTTGGAGAAAACTGTGGGAACAACAAGAAAGGATTGGGTTAGGAAGCTGGATGATGCACTTTGGGCATACAGGACAGCCTTCAAGACACCCATAGGAAAATCTCCATTTCAGCTGGTGTATGGAAAGGCATGCCACCTCCCTGTGGAGCTTGAACATAAGGCCTTCTGGGCCACCAAACTTCTGAATTTAGACGCTCAAGCAGCAGGAGAGAAGAGGTTGCTACAACTCAATGAACTTGAGGAGTTCAGATTGGAGGCATATGAAAATGCCAAAATATACAAAGAGAGAGCAAAGAGATGGCATGATAAGAGGATCTCTCAAAGAACATTCGAACCAGGCCAAAGGGTGTTGTTATTCAATTCAAGATTGAAGATTTTCCCTGGGAAGCTGAGGTCTAGATGGACTGGCCCGTACACCATCATCAAAGTATCACCTCATGGCTATGTCGAATTACTAGATGAAGCCTCAAAACAAACCTTCACAGCTAATGGACATAGGGTGAAGCATTATTTTGGTGGCCCCTGGAGCAAGGAAGAGAGTGTGCAACTCTTAGCATGAGCAAAGAAGCTGCAGTGTCAAGCTAAGGACAATAAACAAGCGCTTCATGGGAGGCAACCCATGCACAGGGAGTCTTTTATTTTCATACTTTAGTAATCAATAATGAGAGGTTGCATCATATACATCTAAGAGAATAAAAAGTAGACTAGTACATAGTGTATGCAAGGCACTAAGTTTGGTGTGGCCAATCTTGAAGTAATGGTAAAAGTTTGTTCTACAACACTTAGCCACAAACTAAGTTTGGTGTCCATACATACACGAAAATGCTAGACTATGAAAGTACAGTCATCTACTTTAGTTATATGAAAGCAACTATTAAAAAAAAAAAACCGAGAAAAGAAATTGAAATAGCACACAAGGTAGGTAAGATACTAAGTTTGGTGTGGCCATCTTTGGAGTTAACTCCATAGAACACTTAGTCACAAACTAAGTTTGGTGTCTTTAATTCATAAATTTTAATTTTGCTTAGTCAATTTTGCATAGGAATATCATCATAAGTTGTTAGCTAGTAATGTCACTTTAAGAATCTCAAGCTTTTGGAATCTTGTTGCAGGAAAGAAAGAAAGAAGTGATGGGGAATCTTGGAAGGAGGTCACGGATGCTCAAGGAAGGGAAAGTCACATGAGTCTTGAACTTTGTGCATTGGAAAAAAACAACTCAACATGCATTGGGCACAAGGAAGCATGCTCCCCATGCTATGACCGAACACCTAGAACTATGCATCTGATGAGCGGATATTTTATACGCTTTTTGGGGGTAATTTCATGTAGATTTTAGCATGTTTTAATTAGATTTTAGTTAAATATTATTAGTTTTTAGGCAAAAATCATATTTCTGGACTTTACTATGAGTTTG
The DNA here is from genome assembly GCF_014773155.1 of Arachis stenosperma. Lineage (NCBI taxonomy): Eukaryota > Viridiplantae > Streptophyta > Magnoliopsida > Fabales > Fabaceae > Arachis > Arachis stenosperma. The sequence continues at coordinate 42,899,261 of NC_080378.1, read as the reverse complement.
TGTGTTTTTCTGTGATTTCAGGTATTTTCTGGCTGAAATTGAAGGAGCTGAGCAAAAATCTGACTTAGGCTGAAAAAGGACTGCTGATGCTGTTGGATCCTGACCTCCCTGCACTCGGAATGGATTTTCTGGAGCTACAGGAGTCCAATTGGCGCGCTCTCAACGGCGTTGGAAAGTAGACATCCAGGGCTTTCCAGCAATATATAATAGTCCATACTTTGAGCGAAATTAGACGACGTAAATTGGCGTTGAACGCCAAGTACACGCTGCTGTCTGGAGTTAAACGCCAGAAACACGTCATGATCCGGAGTTGAACGCCCAAAACACGTCATAACCTGAAGTTTAACGCCAAGAAAGGCTTCTACTCGTGGATAGCTTTAGTCTCAGCCCCAGCACACACCAAGTGGGCCCCAGAAGTGGATTTCTGCACCAATTATCTCAGTTTACTCATTTTCTGTAAACCTAGGTTACTAGTTTACTATTTAAACAACTTTTAGAGACTTATCTTGTACCTCATGACATTTTCAGATCTGAATTACATACTTTGTGACGGCATGAGTCTCTAAACTCCATTGTTGGGGGTGAGGAGCTCTGCAGCGTCTCGATGATTTAATACAATTCCTTTGTTTTCCATTCAAACACGCTTGTTCTTATCTAAGATGTTTATTCGCGCTTAATTGTGAAGAAGGTGATGATCCGTGACACTCATCACCTTCCTCAATCCATGAACGTGTGCCTGACAACCACCTCTGTTCTACATTAGACTGAATGAATATCTCTTAGATTCCTTAATCAGAATCTTCGTGGTATAAGCTGGATTGATGGCGGCATTCATGAGAATCCAGAAAGTCTAAACCTTGTCTGTGGTATTCCGAATAGGATTCTGGGATTGAATGACTGTGACGTGCTTCAAACTCCTGAGGGATGGGCGTTAGTGACAGACGCAAAAGAATCAATGGATTCTATTCCAACCTAATTGAGGACCGACAGATGATTAGCCGTGCTGTGACAGAGCATAGGAACGTTTTCACTGAGAGGATGGGAAGTAGCCATTGACAACGGTGACACCCTACATAGAGCTTGCCATGGAAGGAATCTGCGTGTGAGAAGAGGATTTCAAGGAAGAGTTGAAGTCAAAGGACAAAGCATCTCCAAAACTCCAACATATTCCCCAGTCCTTTATAAACAAGTAACTCTATTGTTCTCGTTTACCTTTCCAATCAAATCTAATAATTCCAACTTACAATTTTAAACATTTTGACTTCTTACAATTAAATCCAAATAACCTTGTTGACATCCTAACTAAGATTAATAAAATAAATATTGATTGCTTCAAACCAATAATCTCCGTGGGATCGACCCTTACTCACGTTAGGTATTACTTGGACGACCCAGTGCACTTGCTGGTTAGTTGAGCGAGGAATATTATTCGATTTGTGTAAAAGTATAAATCCCAAATTCGCTCACCAGCATCTCACCACGGAAATCACTAGAACCATGCATCCCCACCAAAACTCACTTTAAATACTTCAACCATATTCATCAAACCTCACTTTTCCTCACTCATCCTTCAATCCCTCCATAACCCCATTTCATCACCCGAACTCACACTCAACCTCCAACTTATTCCGTGTTTCACAAATTCTAGCCTTGAACCTCATCCTTACCCAACAAAACTCTTGAAGCATTACATCTTTCCACATAACCGAAACACTCCACCCCCTTCACCATCATTTTCTAAGTCACCTTGCTCGTCATATACCTCTCCCTTTCACAAAGTAATTTCTTTATGCTTGAGGACAAGCATTCACCTAAGTTTGGTGTGGAAGATTCAATCCTTGCAAGTGAATCTTAATGGCCTCATCATCAAGGGATAGGAGGGACAAGCAACCCATAGAAGATGAAGGACAAAACGCCTTTGATCAAAGAAGATTCAAATCCAAACACAATGAGCGTATCTTTAGTTGGATGTCAAGCAAAGATGTTGTTCCGGAGTTACCTTTCAAGCTAAGAAAAGATGAATACCCTGAGATACAAAAAATAATCAGGAAAAGGGGATGGGAGCTTCTCTGTAACCAACCTCAAGAAGTGAGCATGCTTCTTATCCATGAGTTCTACACTAATGTGATAAGAGAATATGATGATGAAGAACCATACATGAGTTATGTAAGAGGTGTGACTGTTGATTTTAGTCCGGACACCATCAACAGGGTATTAAAAGTCAAGCCAAAACAGTTCAAACGAGCTAGCTATGAAGAAAGGATTGAAAATGACCCAAGATATATGGATGTGGTAAGTGACTTATGCAGAGTAGGCACGGATTGGGTGTTGGATTCACATGGACAGCCACTCAAACTTCGGAGAGGTGATCTCATACCTCAAGCAAAAGGATGGCATGACATAGTGAGGAGATCATTGATCTCCACTTCAAATAATTCTGAGGTAACGGTGAATAGAGCAATAATGATCCACTGCATAATGAAAGGAGGGGAAATCAATGTTGGAGAAATTATAGCCACGAACATCATTAACATAGCTCAAAAGGTCAAACAGGACAGCTGGCTAGGATATCCTAGTACTATTCTGCGCTTATGTGAAGAAGCTGGAGTGCCTCTGGAAGAATTTGAAGAAACTGATGTGGTCTCTGTTGGAAAACCTCTTACCCGAGAAAGGTTGGAGTTTATCACCACAACCCAATTGGAAAGGCAACCTTTAGCAAGAAGGAAGAAAAGGAAAGAAGCAAGACAAGAGGAGGAGCCTCAAGAAATGGAAGAACCCCATACCTTAAACATGAATCAACTCCAAGCCGCTTTGGAAGGAATCTCTGGGCAATATTCACAAATTTAAAGAAGCCAAGAGGAATAAGCTCAGCAACAAAGGGACCTTTGGCAGTTGATGGACCAACAAAGAGGGGTTCAAGTTCAATGGATGAACCAACAAAATGAATACCAAACACACATGATGGAACTACAACAAGAACAATATGCCAAGATGCATGAAGCCATCAACAATTCAACTGTTGAATATGGAAAAGCCATGGAGAAAGTAATACAAGAACAAGCTCAACTAAGGAAAGAGCAAGCTCAGCAAAGGGAACTTCTCCATAGGTTGGATGCTAGACATGATACATTTCACAAAGAGTTCAATGAAAGCAGAATGTTCAGGGAAGCCAGGCATAAGGACAGACTTGACTATGATATATGCACCCAAGAAAAGCTCAGTTACCTCTGTGGAGCACTCCCATTACTCAACCCACAAATTAAAACCTTTAATGAAGCTCGCAAGATATTTGAAGAGCAGGAACTTGCAAGGGTGAGATTTAATGCTCAGAGGCTAAAGGAGACAATGATAAGCTCAGGAGTTTGGCAAAGAGAAGAGGGGGATTCAACAACGAAACAACAAGGAGAGCTAAGAAGGAAAAAGAAAGAAGATCCAAAGGGGGATTCAACAACAAAATAACAAGGAGAGTTGAGGAAGAAAAAGAAAGAAGATCCAAAGGGCAAAGGAAAGCAAGGAGAATCAAGCAAAGAAAAAGGGACATGAAGACTAAAGGTGGTGAAGTTCCTTTGTTTTTCTTTATGTTTTATTAAATAAAGAAGATGTATGTCTGAAATATGGTATACCTTCTAGGATGCATTTGTTTTTTTTGAAGCATTGTCTTTTATGTTGCCCATTCCATGCATCACCACTCACAGATTCGGAATGGTTGCTTGTCTTAAGTACTTTTACTTGTCAATGAAATAAAAGATGTAGTTTGAGCAAGAACAGAGAGAATTCTAGTTTAAAAAGAATCATGTTGTCCCATGAGAAAAGTGCTAGTATATATACATTTATTGTGAAAGAATAAAGGCTCAATAAGTTCAAAAGAATGCTTGCTTATACAAGACTAGTTCGGTTAAGGGTCACAAAGACTTTATCAGTAATAGCACAAATAACCTTGACAATAAAGAAAACAGAAGACAAAGAATGAAAGGCTAGGCATCAATGACAAAATTTGGATATGTGTCTGTGGTGATTGATGTTAGGAGACATACTTGGGCTAGTAAATCCGAGGGGTGCTTCATCACCCGATAACTTGAGTTAACTAACTCGGGATTATCGATTGAAAACTCACAATCAAGAGTAGCTCTATAATAGAACATTTAGCAACCCAAAGAGGTGCTGGACACCACTATCCAAATAAAATTTCAATGTTATATGCCTGTGATTGAATGTGTTAAGGAGAGAGGCTTGAGTTAGTAAATCTTTAAGAGTGTCTCAACACTTAACAACTTGAACCAACTGGTTTGGGATTGTTGATTGAAAGCTTATGCTAAAGAGCCGCCTTAAGACAAGATTTCGAGCTCATTTGAAATAAAAAAAAAGGGAATATAAAAAAAAAAAGAAAGAAAAGCATCAAGTAAAGAATGGTTCAAGGGTCATGTGCTACGGTATAGAAAAAATCTAGTGAAGTTAACCAATTTAGTATTGAAGCAAGCATTTTAATTGAGAAAGTTGAATAGCCGTGTTCAATTACAATAAATTGATGATCACACAAGTGAGGATGACATGCTCAATGAAAAATTACTCTCTGGTAGAACATTCAAGTCTCACATCTTGGATTCTTGTGACAAAGTTTTTATATTTTGCTTGAGGACAAGCAACACTTTAAGTTTGGTGTTGTGATGCAATTGCATATTCGTTATATTAGCTAGTTAGTTTAGTTGGTTTTAGCTTAATTTCACTCATTTTCTCTAAATAAACAAGTCCTTTTATGAGTTTTGTCTTCATGCATGAGAATACCAAGGAACATGTTGATTCTAGCCAAATTCATGCAAATGATTTAAGGAATACATACATGAATGAGTATGAATGAATCTCATGAAATTTATTGCATGAATTGGTAAGACTTTGAAGCTATTTCCCTTGTTGATGATAGGTGATGAAACAAGAAAGCATGGAAGCAAGAATGTTGCAAGCTGGGCAAGAAGAAGAGAAGTTGTTGGCGTTGCCAACTTGGAGAAAGGGTGCGTGTTTGAAGGTAACGCCAGGCAGCCCTGGGGAGCAAATGTTGGCGTTGCCAACTTGGAGAAAGGGTGCGTGTTTGAAGGTAACGCCAGGCAGCCCTGGAGAGCAAATGTTGGCGTTGCCAACTTGGAGAAAGGAGTGAGTGTTTGATGGCAACGCAGGCAAGCATGAGCCAAGGAGAGCTCGAGGGCGTTGCCAACGTGGGAATGAAGAAGCATTATTCAAGGCAACGCACACAAGCAAGGCTTGGCCCAGGAGGAGATTAAGCTGGCGTTGCCAATGCCAGGAACAAGGGAAGTGTTCCTTGACAACGCACACAAGCAAACTTGGCCCAAGAGGAGGAGAAGCTGGCGTTGCCAACGCCAAGAACCATAGGCGTTATTCAAAGCAACACCAAGCAATCTTGGGGAGCTAGTTTAGAGCCTCGAGCACGTTGCCGGCCTAGAGATGAGGGGCGTGTTTGAGGACAACGCAGGCAAACAACGCTGAATGGAAAACTTGGCCCAGGAAAAGGAGATGCACGTTGCCAACGCCAAGTTATGAAGGCGTGTTCCTTGGCAACGTAGCAAGCAACTTTGGCACCAAAGGGGAGCTCGAGCACGTTGTTGAGCTAGGAACCATGGGCGTGTTCCTTGGCAACGCATGCAAGCTAGGAGTATGGGCACACGAGAGCGTTGCTAACTTGGAAATGAACTGGCGTGTTCTTCAACAACGCCAGGAAGGAATGCTTGGCTAGGCACCAAGTCTTGGATCCCAACCACGTTGCCAACGCCAGGAAGCATAGGCGTGTTCAAGGACAACGCCAAGCAACAAGCATAGAGCCTTAAGGAAGGCTCGAGCACGTTGCCAACGCCAGCTTCCAAAGGCGTGTTTGAGGGCAACGCAGCAAGCAAAATTTGGCAAGGAAGCTCACATGAAGAAGCACTCGAGCACGTTGCCAACGCCAGCCTCCAAAGGCGTTATCTAAGGCAACGTGACAAGCAAAATTGAAGGCCAGAGATGAGCCCTGGAGGGAGCACGGGCACGTTGCCAACGTGCTAGCAAGGAGGCGTGCTTGGTGACAACGCCAGCCTCATGTCTCTGCTTTGGGAGGCTAGGCACGTTGCCAACTTGGGAGGATAGGTGCGTTTTTGGCAACAACTTGGCAGCTTGACCTTACCTTCTTTAAGGAAGCATAACTTGAGCTAGGAAAGTCCGATTGAGGTGATTCCAGTGGCATTGGAAAATAGACATCAAGAGCTTTCCAATGATGGATAATAGTCCATATTGAAGCAAAAGGTTGACACTCAAATTCTGGGCTACATTTAGCATGAAAGTAGAGCCAAGAAGAGGAAAAGCAAGTTGTTAGCAACAACTTGGGCTAGCAACGCCCAAGTCTGAAAGTTCACTCCCAGGAAAACACCATGCACGTTGCCAACGTGCATTAAGCCTAGAGTTATTGCCAATAACGCCCCTCAATGGGCCAGAATTGTTGCCAACTTGCTCTGCTTCCTCTATTCCTCACAAAGGCCAGCAACTTCTTCAATTGAACCAGAAATTCAACAAAGAGAAAGCCCACATAGCTAGCCCAATTGAAGATCTTTGAAGGAGTTTTAGGACTAATATAAATAGAGATTGAGTTTGTACTTGAGGGGGACTTTTGACACTTAGCATATACACTTTTAGCACTTTATTTGGAGAACTCTTTTAGCACTTCCGGGAGGATACCCGGAGAGCTATTTTTGGCTTTCTTTTGGAACTTTTCTTTTGGAATTTTAAGTTTTAAGCATTTCCTTATTCTTCTTCTTCTTTTCTTTACACTTAGTTTAATTTTTGGTTGATAGCAATTATGGTTGAAATTGGAGCTATGATTCACTAAACCCCATTCATTAGGGGGAAGAGCTCTGCTTGTTTGAATGCATTGATGAACTCCTCTTTTCCTCCTCAATTCAAGTGGTTAATCCAAAGAGGAAACTCTTGTTCTTCAAAGATTCAACCACCATCGAGAGAGGGGTTAATCTATGTGAATTGTGTGGTGAATTTGAGGAATGAGCCACATAATTCAGTTTAGAGTTCATCCTTTCATGATTTCCTTAATCAATACACCTTGGTTAGTATGTGAGATGTAACTTTCCTTGGTTGAGATTATGGGAGTTGTGTGGCTGGATTAGAATTGAGCTTCATCTCTTCTCATGAACAACTAGATCACGAGAGTGGCAATTGGTTATGTTGAGAGAAATTGAATTACCAAGAGATTGGGATTCAATTACTCATTTGCCATGGATCTATACCCATGATTGAGAAGGATTTGACTAACATCAATTCATGAAAACTTGCATCTCTGATCCCTAATGATCCTCTCTATCATTACTTCTTATTTCTTTTGCTTCTAGTTGTTTGATTACCCATAACCCAATTCCCTTTTACATTCTGTCAATTTATTATTCTTGTCATCTACATTTTGTTCCTTTAATTCTTGCTATTTACTCTTATGTTCTTTAAATTTCTGCACCCTTTAATTCCTTGCCATTTATCTTTGATGTCATTTAAGTTTCTTGCAATTTAAGTTTCAGTTATTTACTTTCATTTTATTTCTATATTCCTGTTCTTAAACTCCTTGCCATTTAAATTCCTGCAAGTATGTTCAAAAGTCACATTGCTCATAAAATCAAAATTATGTTCGCTTGACTAAATTTACCATTTAACTAAAGTTGCTTAATCTACCAATCCTCGTGGGATCGACCTCACTCCTAGTGAGTCTTATTACTTGATACGATCCGGTATACTTGCCGGTTGTACGTGAAATATAAATTTTTACGTATCAGGTAGGAGGGAGGTGGGTGGTGTGGCGGCGGGTTCTGGGTGGTCGGCGGGTGCGGTGGTGGCCGGTGGTGGTGGTTGGGTGGTGGTTGTGTGGGTTGGAGAGAAGAGAGGGAGGAGAGGGTTTGGCGGGGTGGCGCGACTGATAGGGTTCGCGTGACAGGGGGGTTATATTTTCAAATCCACGCGATCGCGTGGAGGACGCGGTCACGTGGTGGGGGTGAAAATGGGAATGACACGATCGCGTGAGTCGCACGATCGCGTGGGAGGGTTAGGAGAGGGGATGACGTGATCGCGTGGGTCGTGCAATCGCGTCGCTGAAATTTGTGCTAGACGCACGATTCCAGCATCATTTTAGCGCAACTCTCTATCTCCTTTTGGGATTTGTGCAATCCATGCGATGCGATCGCATCCTTTACGCGGTCGCGTGGGATTGGTTATGTGCATGTGACGCGAACGCATGGGGCATGTGATCGCGTGGGCCATTTTGTGCAAAACGCACAAGGGCCGCACGATTCCAGCCCAACTTTCTGGACATTGGGTTTATACGCCGATCTCCAGGGCACGCGGCCGCGTGGGTGACACGGTCGCATGCGTAGTGTTTTCCGCAATTTGACGCGATCACATGGGGCATGCGGTTGCGTCGTGCACCATTTTTTTTTATCCAGGAATGCAAAATGCAATGCTAATATGAATGCAGATGTAATGAATGTTATGTAAGTTTCCAGGTTCAATCAAAACTCAAGGACAAACAAAATAGACAAAAGTGAAAACTGAAAAAAGAACGATCATACCATGGTGGGTTATCTCCCACCTAGCACTTTTAGTTAAAGTCCTTAAGTTGGACATTTGATGAGCTTCCTGTTATGGCGGCTTATGTTTAAATTCATCCAAAAATCTCCACCAATGCTTGGAATGCCAATAGCCTCCGGGGTCCCAAACTAGGCATGTGAAGCTTCTGAGCAGCTTCAAACAGATTTTCAGACTCCCGTGGTGATGAATATCAGAATATATTCCAGGATCCCAAACTTTGGTTCCAAATCCACTTTCGTTTTGATCTATACTTTTCCATCCGGGCGGTTTGGAAATTAGATTCTCACCAAGATGACCAAACATTTTCCGAGATCCATTCGATTGAGCATGATACCAATCCTTGCACTTCAAGTTGAAGCGTGGAACCCTATCGAACCTTGTATACAATCACTGAGTGCGAGTCATTTTCCTTCTTCTCTTAAAGCCGCAGAGAGCTCTAAGCTGGCCATCTGTTTCAAGCAAATCATATTCAAGTGGAAAATTGAAGATAAAGGTCAAGGATTTTACCCACTTGAAGTTTGTGTTGAGTGGTAGTAGCTTTGGGGTCAGTGTTTCCAGTGGTTCTGCAAGCTCTACTCCCTGGTGGTCTTCTGTGAATTCCTCCACTTCTATGCAAACCTTTTCCATTCCAGCCATGTCCTAGTCAAAGTCTTCCATATCTTCCTCATCACTTGAGTCACAATTAGGAGGTTGAGAATAGTCGATCTCTGCATCATCTTCGTATTCACTTGGGGAAGATTCTTCTGTCTCAAAGAATTCACTTGCGGGTGCAAGTTCATCACTAGGAGGACTTGACTTGTGATCATCATCATCAAGGAAACATGTGTCTTGGGTAATTCCGTCTAGTTCTTCATAAGATATCTGCATTGGGGGCTACGCAACATCCTCTTTAGCATCAATTGTAACATCCTTGACGGAGTTCTCCACAACTCTGGATTCAGGTGGCGGTTCAGCATCTCCTAAATCTTCAACCAACTCTTCTTCTTCTGCAATGACAGCTTCCTCTACTTGTTCTAGTACGAAGTTATGCTCTATGCTGTTCACTGGAGCTTCTAGCGTCTTCTTTTGTACTGCGTTCTTTATTGGATTCTCCACATAAAGCCATGGGGTCTGTTGAGGGGCTGAACGTCTGGAAGATAGTTGATTTATTGCTTGCTCCAGTTGATGAAGGGTTGTATTGAATTGGTTTATCGATTCTTCGAGGCGAACCTGTGATTCTTGGCTTGATGGATATGGACATGGTGCATAAGGGAATGGTGGTTCTTGGGAGTAATTGGATTGGCGTTGGGGTGGATAAGGATCATGTGGTAGTGAATGGTGAAAAGGAGCTTGTGAGTGTGGTGGTTCGAAGTTATGTCGAGAGGATGGTCTCTGAGCACAGGGTGGGGCTTGTTGGTAGTTACAAGGTTGTCCACCATATCTTTCCGCTGGGTATGCATTGTAGAATGGTCGTTGTCCATGATATCTTGGAGGGTGTTGTTGCCTAAAGAGTTGATTAGATCCTCTTGGCTCCATCCATCCTTGATTGGTCTGACCTTGATGCATATTCCTGCTGTGGTTTCTATTTCCTTCAACAAAGTTAGAACCAAACTCAAAGCGAGAGGGGTGAGAATTCATGGTAGTTATCAGAAATAAGGGGGGAAAAGGAGAAACAAATAAACAAGTAAAAGAATTTTTTTATTTTGAAAAATATTTACAATAACCAAAAATAAGGCACACGTTTGCAATTTCCCGGCAACGGCGCCATTTTGACGTCAGGATTTTTGCTAGTAAAGAATTTATAAAAATATTCGTGTTGTAGATATAGCTTCTAAACTAACAGAAATCCCTTCGTACAAAATTTTTGGCTCACAAGTAACAAACCCCTAATTAAATTGATAATCGAGTATTTAAACATCGGGTCATCTTCTCAAGGAATTGCAGGGAGGTATGTTCTTATTATTGGCTATGAAAAAGGTAAAATTGGGGTTTTTGGAATTTGGGCAATGGGCACAAGTATATTTTCAAAGCAATAAAAATAAATAAATAACTGTAAAATAGACTCTTGGCAAGGTATAAGAACTGGAAGTCCTATCCTAGTTATCCTGATCAGTTGTGATGAAAATTGGCTTCTTCTCCCACCTTGTTAACCTCTAACTATGAAGGTAAGTGATGAGCGGATAATTTATACGCTTTTTGGCATTGTTTTTAGGTAGTTTTTAGTAAGTTCAAGCTACTTTTAGGGATGTTTTCATTAGTTTTTATGTTAAATTCACATTTCTGGACTTTACTATGAGTTTGTGTGTTTTTCTGTAATTTCAGGTAATTTCTGGCTGAAATTGAGGGACTTGAGCAAAACTCTGAAAAAGGCTGACAAAAGGACTGCTGATGCTGTTGGAATCTGACCTCCCTACACTCGAAATGGATTTTCTGGAGCTACAAAACTACAAATGGCGCGCTCTCAACGGCGTTGGAAAGTAGACATCCAGAGTTTTTCAGCAATATATAATAGTCCATACTTCATTCGGAAATTGACGACGTAACTTGGCGTTGAACGCCAAGTACATGCTGCTGTCTGGAGTTAAACGCCAGAAAAACGTCATGATCCGGAGTTGAACGCCCAAAACACGTTATAACTTGGAGTTCAACTCCAAAAAAAGCCTCAGCTCGTGGATAGATCAAGCTCAGCCCAAGCATACACCAAGTGGGCCCCGGAAGTGGATTTATGCATCAATTACTTACTCATGTAAACCCTAGTAGCTAGTCTAGTATAAATAGGACATTTAACTATTGCATTAGACATCTTTTGATCACTTTAGATCTAAAGAACATCTTGGGATGATTAGTTCTCAGATCATGGAGGCTGGCCATTCGGCCATGCCTGAACCTTTCACTTATGTATTTTCAACGGTGGAGTTTCTGCACACCATAGATTAAGGGTATGGAGCTCTGCTGTACCTCAAGTTTCAATACAATTATTATTACTTTCTATTCAATTCTCTTTTATTCTTATTCCAAGATATACGTTGCACAACACTTTGATGAATGTGATGATCCGTGACACTCATCATCATTCTCACCTATGAACGCGCGTGATTGACAACCACTTCCGTTCTACCTTAGACCGAGCGCATATCTCTTAGATTCCCCAACAGAATCTTCGTGGTATAAGTTAGATAGATGGCAGCATTCATGAGGATCCGGAAAGTCTAAACCTTGTCTGTGGTATTCCAAGTAGGATTCTGGGATTGAATGACTGTGACGAGCTTCAAACTCCTGAAGGCTGGGCGTGATGACAAACGCAAAAGAATCAAGGGATTCTATTCCAACCTGATTGAGAACCGACAGATGATTAGCCGTGCTGTGACAGAGCATAGGACCATTTTCACTGAGAGGATGGGACGTAGCCATTGACAACGGTGATGCCCTACATACAGCTTGCCATGGAAAGGAGTAAGAAGGATTGGATGAAAGCAATAAGAAAGTAGATGTTCAAGAGGAGCACAGCATCTCCATACGCCTATCTGAAATTCCCACTATTGATTTACATAAGTATTTCTATCCCTTTTTATTTTCTTTTTATTATTAGTTTTCGAACTCATCATAAACCAATTTAATCTGCCTAACTGAGATTTACAAGGTGACCATAGCTTGCTTCATACCAACAATCTCTGTGGGATCGACCCTTACTCACGTAAGGTATTACTTGGATGACCCAGTACACTTGCTGGTTAAGTTGAACGGAGTTGTGAATTGAATTTTAGACACCGTGATATTGAGCACCAAGTTTTTAGAGCCATTACCAGGGATTGTTTTGAGTTAGAAAACAATGAATCACAATTTCGTCCACCAAGTTTTTGGCGCCGTTGCCGGGGATTGTTCGAGTATGGACAACTGACGGTTCATCTTGTTGCTCAGATTAGGTAATTTTCTTTTCAAAAATTTTTTTCAAAATTTTTCTTTTTATTTTTTGTTTTTCCAAACTATAGTTTCGAAAAAAATTAATAAAAATACAAAAAAATTAGAAAATCATAAAAATAAAAAATATTTTGTGTTCTTGTTTGAGTCTTGAGTCAATTTTTAAGTTTGGTGTCAATTGCATGCTTTAAAAATTTTTCTTGCATTTTTCGAAAATTCCATGCATTCATAGTGTTCTTCATGATCTTCAAGTTGTTCTTGATAAGTCCTCTTGTTTGATCTTGATGTTTTCTTGTTTTGTGTTGTTTGTTGTTTTTCATATGCATTTTTTGTTTGTTAGAGTCCATGCATTAAAGATTTCTAAGTTTGGTGTCTTGCATGTTTTCTTTGCATCAAAAAGTTTTCAAAATTATGTTCTTGATGTTCATCATGATCTTCAAAGTGTTCTTAGTGTTCATCTTGACATTCATAGCATTCTTGCATGCATTCATTGTTTTGATCTAAAAATTTCATGCATTGAGTATTTTTGTTATTTTTCTCTCTCATAATTAAAAATTCAAAAAACAAAAAAATATATTTTCCTTATTTCCCTCCAAATTTTCGAAATTTTGGGTTGACTTGGTCAAAAATTTTTAAAGATTAGTTGTTTCTTACAAGTCAAGTCAAAATTTCAATTTTAAAAATCTTATCTTTTCAAAATCTTTTTTAAAAATCATATCTTTTCCATTTTTCTCTTATTTTCGAAAATTTTTAAAATTATTTTCCAAAATCTTTTTCTTATCTTTTATACCATATTTTCGAAAATATGCTAACAATTAATGTGATTGATTCAAAAATTTGAAGTTTGTTACTTTCTTGTTAAGAAAGGTTCAATCTTTAAATTCTAGAATCTTATCTTGTAGTTTCTTGTTAGTTAAGTCTTTTTAAAAATTAAATCTTTTTCAAAATATCTTTTTCTTAAAATTTTTATCTTATCTTTTTATCTTATCCTTCTCAAAATTTTATTTTTTTCAAAATTTGATTTCAAAATATATTATCTAAACTTCTTATCTTCTTACCTTTTCAAATTTGATTTCAAATCTTTTTCAATCAACTAACTAACTTTTTGTTTGTTTCTTATCTTTTTCAAAACCACCTAACTACTTTTCCCTCTCTAATTTTCGAAATCCCCCCTCTCTTTTCTTATTCTATTTAATTATTTATTTACTAACACTTCTCTTCACCTCTCTTAATCTAAAAAAATCCGAACCATTCTCCTTTCCTTATCCCCTTTCTTCTTCTACTAACATAAAGGAATCTCTATACTGTGACATAGAGGATTCCTCTTTCTTTTCTTGTTTTCTTCTCTTTCATATGAGCAGGAACAGGAAAAAAGGCACTCTTGTTGAAATTGATCCTGAACCTGAAAGGACTCTGAAGAGAAAATTAAGAGAAACTAAATTACAACAATCCAGAAACAACCTTTCAGAAATTTTCGAACAAGAGAAGGAGATGGCAGCCGAAAATAATAATAATGCAAGGAGAATGCTTGGTGACTTCACAAAGCCAACGTCCAAGTTTGATGGAAGAAGCATCTCCATTCCTGCCATTGGAGCCAATAACTTTGAGCTGAAGCCTCAACTAGTTGCTTTAATGCAACAAAACTGCAAGTTTTATGGACTTCCATCTGAAGATCCTTATCAGTTTTTAACTGAGTTCTTGCAGATCTGTGAGACTGTAAAGACGAATGGAGTTGATCCTGCAGTCTACAAACTCATGCTTTTCCCTTTTGCTGTAAGAGACAGAGCTAGAATATGGTTGGATTCACAACCTAAAGATAGCCTGGACTCCTGGGTTAAGCTGGTCACTACCTTCTTGGATAAATTCTTTCCTCCTCAAAAGCTGAGCAAGCTGAGAGTGGATGTTCAAACCTTCAAACAAAAAAATGGTGAATCCCTCTATGAAGCTTGGGAAAGATACAAGCAGCTGACCAAAAGATGTTCATCTGACATGTTTTCAGAATGGACCATATTAGATATATTCTATTATGGTCTATCTGAATTTTCAAAAATGTCATTGGACCATTCTGCAGGTGGATCTATTCACCTAAAGAAAACGCCTGAAGAGGCTCAAGAACTCATTGATATGGTTGCAAACAACCAATTCATGTACACTTCTAAGAGGAATTCCGTGAATAATGGGATACCTCAGAAGAAAGGAGTTCTTGAAATTGATGCTCTGAATGCCATATTGGCTCAGAACAAAGTGTTGACTCAACAGGTCAACATGATCTCTCAAAATCTGAATGGATGGCAACATGCATCCAACAGTACTAGAGAGGTAGCTTCTGAAGAAGCTTATGATCCTGAGAATCCTGCCATGGCAGAGGTTAATTACATGGGTGAACCTTATGGAAACACCTATAACTCATCATGGAGGAATCATCCAAATTTCTCATTGAAGGATCAAGAAAAGCCTCAACAAGGCTTTAACAATGGTGGACGCAATAGGTTGAGCAATAGCAAGCCATATCCATCATCTTCTCAGCAACAGACAGAGAATTCTGAACAAAACACCTCTAATTTAGCCAATCTAGTCTCTGATCTGTCAAAGGCCACTTTCAGTTTCATGAGTGAAACAAGATCCTCCATTAGAAATCTGGAGGCACAAGTGGGCCAGCTGAGTAAGAAAGTCATTGAAACTCCTCCCAGTATTCTCCCAAGCAATACAGAAGAGAATCCAAAAGGAGAGTGCAAGGCCATTGATATAATCAATATGGCCGAATGCACAAGGGAGGAGGAGGACGAAAATCCTAGTGAGGAAGACCTCCTGGGACGTCCCTCAAGCAAGAAGGAGTTTCCTATTAAGGATCCAAAGGAATCTGAGGCTCATATAGAGACCATAGAGATTCCATTAAATCTCCTTCTGCCATTCATGAGCTCTGAAGACTATTCTTCCTCTGAAGAGGATGAAGATGTAACTGGAGAGCAAGTTGCTCAATACTTAGGAGCTATCATGAAGCTGAATGCCAAGTTGTTTGGTAATGAGACTTGGGAAAGTGAACCTCCCTTGCTCATTAGTGAACTGGATACCTGGATTCTGCAAATTCTACCTCAAAAGAAACAAGATCCTGGCAAGTTCTTAATACCTTGTACCATAGGCACCATGACCTTTGAAAAAGCTCTGTGTGATCTGGGGTCAGGGATAAATCTTATGCCACTCTCTGTAATGGAGAAGCTGGGGATCATTGAGGTACAACCTGCCTTGTTCTCATTACAATTGGCAGACAAGTCATTGAGACAAGCATATGGAATAGTAGAGGACGTGTTAGTAAAGGTTGAAGGCCTTTACATCCCTGCTGATTTCATAATCTTAGACACTAGGAAGAAAAAGGATGATTACATCATCCTTGGAAGACCTTTCCTAGCCACAGCAGGAGCTGTGATAGATGTCAACAGAGGTGAATTAGTCCTTCAATTGAATGGGGACTACCTTGTGTTTAAGGCACATGGCCATCCCTCTGTGACAAAAGAGAGTAAGCATGAAGAGCTTCTCTCAGTTCAGAGTCAAGAAAAGCCCCCACAGTCAAACTCTAAGTTTGGTGTTGGGAGGCCACAACCAAACTCTAAGTTTGGTGTTAAGACCCCATATCCAAACTCTAAGTTTGGTGTTGGGACTATACAACATTGACCTAATCACCTTGTGGCTCCATGAGAGCCACTGTCAAGCTATTGACATTAAAGAAGCGCTTGTTGGGAGGCAACCCAATTTTATTTATCTAATTTTTATTTTATTGTTATTTTGTGTTTTATTAGGTACATGATCATGAGGAGTCACAAAAAAATCATAAAAATTAAAAACAGAATCAAAAACAGCAGAAGAAAAAAATCACACCCTGGAGGAAGCACAGGCTGGCGTTCAACGCCAGTAAGATGCATCTGGCCGGCGTTCAACGCCAGAACAGAGCATCATTCTGGCGCTGAACGCCAGAAACAAGCAACATTCTGGCGCTGAACGCCAGGAATGTGCCTAGAGAAGAGAAGCTGGCGCTGAACGCCAGTAACAAGCATGAAACTGGCGTTCAACGCCAGAAACATGCTTTACATGGGCGTTGATCGCCCAGAATGTGCACCACACGGCGTTTAAACGCCAGAATGGTGTGCAAAGTAATTTTGCATGCCTATTTGGTACAGGGATGGAATTCCTTGACACCTCAGGATCTGTGGACCCCACAGGATCCCCACCTACCATATTCCCACCTTACCTCCTAATCCTAGTTTTTGTGATTACTCTTCCCCATGTCACACTTCCCAACACTCTTCACCAATCACCTCAATTCCTCTTACCAATTACCCCATTCACCACTCACATCCATCCACTCTTCCCCATAAACCCCACCTACCTTCAAAATTCAAAAACATTTTCCCACCCATTCCCACCCTAAATGGCCGAACATATACTCTCCCCTCTCCCTATATATACCCTTCCATTCTACTTCATTTTCACACAACACAACCCCTCTTCCATACCTTGGCCGAACCTACATCTCTCCTTCTCCTCCATATTTTCTTCTTCCTCTTCTTCTCTTCTTTCTTCTCTTGCTCGAGGGCGAGCAATATTTTAAGTTTGGTGTGGTAAAAGCATAAGCTTTTTGTTTTTCCATTACCATCAATGGCACCTAAGGCCGGAGAATCCTCTAGAAAAGGAAAAGGGAAGACAAAAGCTTCCACCTCCGAGTCATAGGAGATGAAAAGATTCATCTCCAAGAGCCATCAAGACCACTTCTATGATGTTGTGGCAAAGAAGAAGGTGATCCCCGAGGTCCCTTTCAAGCTCAAGAAAAATGAGTATCCAAAAATCCGACATGAAATCCAAAGAAGAGGTT
Source organism: Arachis stenosperma (assembly GCF_014773155.1). NCBI lineage: Eukaryota > Viridiplantae > Streptophyta > Magnoliopsida > Fabales > Fabaceae > Arachis > Arachis stenosperma. The sequence goes on along the minus strand of NC_080378.1, from coordinate 42,881,881 downwards.
GGGAAGTCCTAACCAACCCCATGCAACAAGTCGGAATCTTAATGGTTCAAGAGTTCTATGCCAATGCATGGATCACTAGGAACCATGATCAAAGTATGAACCCAAGTCCAAAGAATTATCTCACAATGGTTCGGGGGAAATACTTAGATTTTAGTCCGGAAAATGTGAGGTTGGCATTCCACTTGCCCATGATGCAAGGAGATGAACGCCCCTACACTAGAAGGGTCAACTTTAATCAAAGGTTGGACCAAGTCCTAATGGACATATGTGTGGAAGGAGCTCAATGGAAGAAAGACTCCAAAGGCAAGCCAGTCCAACTAAGAAGACTGGACCTCAAGCCTGTGGCTAGAGGATGGTTGGAGTTCATTCAACGCTCCATCATTCCTACTAGCAACCGATCTGAAGTTACTGTGGATCGGGCCATCATGATTCATAGCATCATGATTGGAGAGGAAGTAGAAGTTCATGAGGTCATCTCCAATGAAATCTACAAAATAGCCGACAAGCCCTCACCCATGGCAAGGCTAGCTTTTCCTCACCTTATTTGCCATCTATGTTACTCAGCTGGAGTCATCATAGAAGGAGACATCCTCATTGAAGAGGATAAGCCCATCACCAAGAAGAGGATGGAGCAAGCAAGAGAGACCCTCCATGGTTCTCAAGAGATGCATGAGGAAGCTCATCATCAAGAAATCCCTGAGATGCCTCAAGGGATGCACTTTCCTCCCAACAACTATTGAGAAAAACTCAACACTTCCTTAGAAGATTTGAGCCACAATGTTGAACAATTAAGGGTGGAACATCATGAGCACTCCATCATTCTCCAAGAAATAAGAGAAGATCAAAGAGCAATGAGGGAGCAGCAACAAAGGCAAGGAAGGGACATAGAAGAGCTTAAGAACATCATTGGTCCTTCAAGAAGAAGATGCCACTAAGGTGGATTCATTTCTTGTTCTTATTTTCTTTCTGCTTTTTGGTTTTTATGTTGTATGTTTACCTATGTTTTGTGCCTCTACTTCATGATCATTAGTATGTAGTAACCATGTCTTAAAGCTATGAATAAAATCCATTAATCCTTCACCTCTCTTAAATGAAAAATGTTTTAATTCAAAAGAACAAGAAGTACATGAATTTCAAAAATTGTCCTTGAATTTAATTTAATTATATTGATGTGGAGACAATACTTTTTGTTTTCTGAATGAATGCTTGAACAGTGCATATTTTTGATCTTGTTGTTTATGAATGTTAAAACTGTTGGCTCTTGAAAGAATGATGAACAAGGAAAAATGTTATTGACAATCTGAAAAATCATGAAATTGATTCTTGAAGCAAGAAAAAGCAGTGAAAAACAAAAGCTTGCGAAAAAAAAAGTGGCGAAAAAAATTTAGAAAGAAAAAGAAAAGCAAGCAGAAAAAGCCAATAGCCCTTAAAACCAAAAGGCAAGGGTAAAAAGGATCCAAGGCTTTGAACATCAATGGATAGGAGGTGATGACATGTCATCATATACCCATTTTCTATGCTTTTTCATACAAGAAATTGATGATTTGTGCTTAAATATTGAATGCTTTTTGTACTTAAATGATATATTTTCTTGATATTTTAATTTTATAAATCTTGTAGGAAATAAGAAGAAAAAGAAGCAAAGAAGCACAAAAAAAGGAGAAAAAAAGAGCTTTGGGGTACACTTTGAAGTTGGGGTACACTTTGGAGCCTTAGGCCACGCTTTTAAAAGCGTGGCCCATGACCAAATCAAGGAAGGAAGCAGCCAGCACGCACACTGCCCTGCCCTTGCCAAGGGCAGGGCAGAATCGTGATGCACATTGAGGATTGGAAACAAGAATTTCGCTAAGGTAAAATCTGGGCGCTCACAGCATGACCATGCCTCCTTCAAATGGCTATAACTTGAGCTACAGACGTTCAATTGATGTGCTTTCAGTTGCGTTGGAAAGCTGACATTCAGAGCTTTCCAACGATATATAGCAATCTATATTTGGCGTACAATTGAGGCAGGAACGGAAAGTATCTTTAAGGGCCAAAAACAAGCGAAAATAAACCAAAATGCTTCCACCAAGGCTCGAAGAGGGAGACACAAGGAAACCAAGGAAAAGAAGTAGCGTGTGCATCCACCAAGTTTCGAACTTGGAACTTCAACATTGGAAACATTGCCCTGCCCTCCGCAAGGGTAGGGCAGCATCTTTTGCATGGCACGCACATCCTTGGCATGGCCAGCACGCACAATTGATGCGCAGCAAGGGAGCTTCGGCCAGCAGCAAGCAAGCACGGCCCAGGGAAGCATGGCACGCACCATGCCACCACTGCCCTTCTCTCCCCAAGGGCAGGGCAGCATCCTGATGCTTCCAAGCCTTGGCACGCTAGTTGGATCCTTACACAAGGCTTCCCTGCTCTGCCCTCCACAAGGGCAGGGCAGCCTCCTGGAAGCAATTTTCCTTCATGGGCTGAAATTGAATTAAAAACCCAATTTAATTCATTTCTTCACCAAATCAAAAGCCCATCCAAACCCCAAAATCCAAGAATAGAAAGTGTATAAATAGGAGCTAGTTTTATGTAATTGGGGAGCTCGAGACTTTATTTTTGAATTTTCCTTTCTACTTGCATTTTAATTTTGAACTTTGGAATTTCTTAGAGAATTAGGAAGGAGAATTGATCTCTCTTCTTGAGCACTCTTTACTTTTCTTGCTTTGGATCATGGGTGAAGAATTGAAGAACTTCTGTTTCAATCTCACCTTGAGATCTCTTCTTTAATTTTCTGCATAATTGAATTTTACTTTCTGTTCATTTCTTCTTCTGCAATTTCTGCAATTTGCTTTCTTTTACTTCTTCTGCAATTGTTCTTGTTGGATCAAGGAAGGATTTGAGATCTAGACTTGTTATCTAGTCTCTTCCAATCCTGAGATCTTCAACATTCTTTTAAGTTGCTGCAAATTAAGCACTGCTTTTCTGTTTAGAATTCTTCAAGCAATTTCCATTTTCTGTTTAGATCTGTTGCATGATTTTGCACCTTTTACTTCTCTGTTTAATTGCTATTTACACTTTCCTGTTGAATTTTAATTTCCAGCACCCAACCCCCTTTACTTTTCATGCAATTTATATTTCTTGCAATTTAAGTTTCAGCTATTTTACTTTCTTGTTCTTTAAGTTTCAGCAATTTAATTATTCTGCACTTTTAATTCCCTGTCATTTACTTTCTGTTGGCTACACTTCATCCAAATTCACCTCAATGTTAGCTTGACTAAACTAATCACCCACTAAAATTGCTTGATCCATCAATCCCTGTGGGATCGACCTCACTCTAAGTGAGTTATTACTACTTGATGCGACCCGGTACACTTGCCGGTTGGATTTGTGTGTTGGAAAATTTGTTTTCCGCAAAAACACCATCAAGTTTTTGGCGCCGTTGCCGGGGATTGATTTAGATCAACAATGATTAAGTGGGTGAGAAGTCTAGATCAATCATTTTTTTATTTTTGTTCTCTGATTCAAATTGAAACCAAGGTGTTTGTGTTTTTGCCTCACTAAGCAAAACTCATATCTGATATGAGTAATTTCAATTTTCATTGGTGTTGTGTTCTACAAAATTCAAATGGAGTTCACCTCATCTTTTAATCAACCAAACTTCATAGGATATTGCCCACCGTCACAATATGATTCAAGTCATTATTCTAATGGTGGCTGGGACTATCACCAAGAGAATACACATTCTGAGCACTCCAATTCATGGAGATTTGCTTCAGAACCACAAGATGAGCAAGAAAACCATATGGGATATTTTCTTCCACCACAAAATGATGCTAGTCATGATTCTACTGGTGGCTGGGAAGGAAATTCTAATGCTCCATATGATATTCATCCAAAGATATCATCACTTGACCATGCTTCAACAGAAAGCCTCTATCAAAATTCACCACCCACACAAACTTCCTTGAACCAAAGCCTCTCAAAGCTTGAGACCATGTTTGAAAAATATGAGAGGGAGGCACAGATATTCTGGAAAAGGAAAGAGAACTTCTTCACAAACATGGAAGTGCACGTAGCTCAATTGTTGAGTGCAACGAAGAAAGTGGAAAGGCAAGATGGAGAAGCCTATGCGTCAAGCAAAATTTTAATGAAAAATGAGGTGGAGGAGGCATTGGATCCTAAACTTTTACATTCACAAGAGCCACTTGAGGTGACAATGAAACATAAAGATTCCCTCCCAGAGGCATTAATGGAAAATCATGAAGGAGAAAGGGAGGAAGACACTCAAGAGAAGTCAAACTCAAGTAAAGCAGAAAATCACATGAAGGAAGTGGTCATGAAACCACCAATTCAAAAGGCTCTGAATGAAGATCAAACTCAAAAAATCACACAGCAACCATGTCTTAACAACAAAGAAGTGAAGGCAACTAACAAGAGCACCAATTCTGTCCCTAAGTCAGCAAGCAAGCTCAACCAAGCCAATTTCAAAAGAAAGCTTGCTGAGAGGAAACCAAGAAAGGGGACAAAAGCTGAAACTTCTCCCCCCATGAAGTCATTCCTCTTAACTAATTGGAAGAAGAGGAAGAAAGTGAAGAACAACATGTCAAGCTAATGACACTAAAAGAGCACTTGTTGGGAGGTAACCCAACCGTAGGTATAATTTCTTCTCTGCTTTGTTTTTGTTCTTTACTTTGTTTAAATTCAATAAATGGGCATATGGTTACATTCTAAGTTTGGTGTTGCCTTGCAACAAAATTGTTTTCAATCTTTTTGGATGATTGCATCAAATCAAAAATGAAAGTGACACACCAAGATTCTAAGTTTGGTGTGCCACTTATTTTTCTATGCAATTCATTCAAGCAACACTACTTGTTTACATAATCATAATGCCGCTGCAGTGTTATTGTTTTTAGTTAGACAATTTTAGTTTTCTTGATTGTTTTAGTCATTTCCTTGTTTTTAATGCTTTCTTTTATTAACTGTGTTTGTTAATACATCACCCAAACATCCTTACTCATGACAGATTCTTCACTTGGTGATTGTATTTAACAAATAACAGTTTCACTTGCTTAGTTTTAATTCAAATAAATTGACATATGATTGCATTCTAAGTTTGGTGTTGCTATGCAACAAAATTTGGTTCAAATACTTACAAGATACTTGCATCAATTCCAAGAGAAAGTGTCACACTATGTTTTGTGTGCCATTTACATTTTTATGCAATGTATCATGTACACCAACTTATATTTGCAATCACTATGTCTCTGTCTCTTGTGCCTTGATTTTTATCTTAAATTTTGCTTGCTCAAAACACATGTACTGCTAACATTTCATTGTGTAAGACATTCATGATCCATCTTAGCCCCATAGCCATTGTTCTAATTGTTGCTTGAGGATGAGCAAGCATTCTGAGTTGGTATGGGAAGGAGAAGAATGGGAGGAAAATGACAACAATAGAGAAGATGGACTACAAGGTTGTAAAGTTCCTTTTCCTCTCATTTATTTCCAACACTTTAAATTGCATGATTGTCTTTATATTTTCTGTATACATGTGTGGTATGACTAAGCATAGCTTGAATTTGATTTGAAACATGTTGTTGTGACATTATGACTACCAACTTGAGTTTTGTGAATCCAAAAGCAAAAAAAAGCATCATGATCATAAACAAACAAGGAATTAAAGAAGAATTTAGCATGTGCATACAAGTATTGGAAAGCTAGTATGATTGATTGTTGCTCAATTGCATTGGATTTTATTTAATTGAAGTTTTTCATCTAGTACATTTTGTGAAATCTTTTGAAATCATGAAAACCTTGAAGAAGCAAATACAATTAAAGCAAGAAAAGAAAAAGGGAAAGAATGAGAAAGCTGAAGGCTCTGAGTACCAATGGCAATTTATTTGCTAAGTGCTTGTGGTGTTTATGTATCAAGCCAAATGCTTGAAAACAAAACACTTAGAAGTCAAGGCTAGGCTCAAGTGCAAAAGCACTCCCTCAAAGCTCAAGGCTCTGAGCATCAATGATTAGAGAGTCAAGAAAAGAAAAGAAAAAATGAGCTTAATGAAGTCCTCTAATTAAATGCTTGTGGTGCTTATGCATCAAATGGTAATACTTGAAAACAAAGCATTTAGAAGTCGTAGCTTTGTTATTAACTCATGGGGCAAAGCACCCAAAAGGAGAAAAAAAAATCAAAAGCTTGTTTCAAGGAAGAATTATAAGAAAAAGATTTCATAAAATAAGCTAGATAGAAGCATCAATCATTTACATCTCTTTTGTAATTGTAGCATGCATAGAAAACTAGCTTGCCATGAACATTGAGTTGCTATTCTTCTTACCTTGGATTGTCAATCTTTATTGCATGATTCTTTTCTTGCTTGGGGACAAGCAAGATTTAAGTTTGGTGTTGTGATGACATGTCATCATATACCCATTTTCTATGCTTTTTCATACAAGAAATTGATGATTTGTGCTTAAATATTGAATGCTTTTTGTACTTAAATGATATATTTTCTTGATATTTTAATTTTATAAATCTTGTAGGAAATAAGAAGAAAAAGAAACAAAGAAGCACAAAAAAAGGAGAAAAAAAGAGCTTTGGGGTACACTTTGAAGTTGGGGTACACTTTGGAGCCTTAGGCCACGCTTTTAAAAGCGTGGCCCATGACCAAATCAAGGAAGGAAGCAGCCAGCACGCACACTGCCCTGCCCTTGCCAAGGGCAGGGCAGAATCGTGATGCACATTGAGGATTGGAAACAAGAATTTCGCTAAGGTAAAATCTGGGCGCTCACAGCATGACCATGCCTCCTTCAAATGGCTATAACTTGAGCTACAGACGTTCAATTGATGTGCTTCCAGTTGCGTTGGAAAGCTGACATTCAGAGCTTTCCAACGATATATAGCAATCAATATTTGGCGTACAATTGAGGTAGGAACGGAAAGCATCTTTAAGGGCCAAAAACAAGCGAAAATAAACCAAAATGCTTCCACCAAGGCTCGAAGAGGGAGACACAAGGAAACCAAGGAAAAGAAGTAGCGTGTGCATCCACCAAGTTTCAAACTTGGAACTTCAACATTGGAAACATTGCCCTGCCCTCCACAAGGGCAGGGCAGCATCTTTTGCATGGCACGCACATCCTTGGCATGGCCAGCAAGCACAATTGATGCGCAGCAAGGGAGCTTCGGCCAGCAGCAAGCAAGCACGGCCCAGGGAAGCATGGCACGCACCATGCCACCACTGCCCTGCTGGTGCGCGAAATTGTGAACAATACTTTTCACAACTCTCATAATCCCCGGTCATGAACTCCAAAAACTTGGTAGTTCAATTCCATGGCATTACACAACTTCGCACAACTAACCAGCAAGTGCACTGGGTCGTCCAAGTAATACCTTACGTGAGTAAGGGTCGATCCCACGGAGATTGTTAGTATGAAGCAAGCTATGGTCACCTTGTAAATCTTAGTCAGGCAGACTCAAATGTATATGGTGATGAACGAAAATAACATAAAAGATAAAGATAGAGATACTTATGTAATTCATTGGTAGGAACTTCAGATAAGCGCATGAAGATGCCTTCCCTTCCGTCTCTCTGCTTTCCTACTGTCTTCATCCAATCCTTCTTACTCCTTTCCATGGCAAGCTTATGCAAGGGTTTCACCGTTGTCAGTGGCTACCTCCCCTCCTCATTGGAAATGTTCAACGCACCCTGTCACGGCACGGCTATCCATCTGTCGGTTCTCAATCAGGCCGGAATAGAATCCAGTGATTCTTTTGCGTCTGTCACTAACGCCCCGCCCTCAGGAGTTTGAAGCACGTCACAGTCATTCAATCATTGAATCCTACTCAGAATACCACAGACAAGGTTAGACCTTCCGGATTCTCTTGAATGCCGCCATCAGTTCTCGCCTATACCACGAAGACTCTGATCTCACGGAATGGCTGGCTCGTTTGTCAGGCGAGCACTTGGTTGTCAGGCGATCAACCATGCATCGTGTTATCAGGAATCCAAGAGATATTCACTAGAGCTTTGATTGCTTGTAGAACAAGAATGGTTGTCAGTCACCTTGTTCATGAGTGAGAATGATGATGAGTGTCACGGATCATCACCTTCATCAAGTTGAAGAACAAGTGATATCTTGGACAAAGAACAAGCGGAATTGAATAGAAGAACAATAGTAATTGCATTAATACTCGAGGTACAGCAGAGCTCCACACCTTAATCTATGGTGTGTAGAAACTCCACCGTTGAAAATACATAAGCATAAGGTCTAGGCATGGCCGAATGGCCAGCCTCCCAATGATCTAGGATAGCATAAAACGAAGATAGCTACCAAAGTCCCAGACGTCTAATATAATAGCAAAAGGTCCTACTTATAGAAAACTAGTAGCCTAAGGTGTACAAAGATGAGTAAATGACATAAAAATCCACTTCCGGGCCCACTTGGTGTGTGCTTGGGCTGAGAAATGAAGCAATTTCGTGTAGAGACTCTTCTTGGAGTTAAACGCCAGCTTTTATGCCAGTTTGGGCGTTTAACTCCCATTTGGGTGCCAGTTCCAGCGTTTAACGCTGGGATTTCTTGAGGTGACTTTGAACGCCGGTTTGGGCCATCAAATCTTGGGCAAAGTATGGACTATCATATATTGCTGGAAAGCCCAGGATGTCTACTTTCTAAGGCCGTTGAGAACGCGCCATTTGGGCTTCTGTAGCTCCAGAAAATCCACTTCGAGTGAAGGGAGGTCAGAATCCAACAGCATCTGCAGTCCTTTTCAGTCTCTGAATCAGATTTTTGCTCAGGTCCCTCAATTTCAGCCAGAAAATACCTGAAATCACAGAAAAACACACAAACTCATAGTAAAGTCCAGAAAAGTGAATTTTAACTAAAAACTAATAAAAATATACTAAAAACTAACTAGATCCTACTAAAAACATACTAAAAACAATGCCAAAAAGCGTATAAATTATCCGCTCATCACAACACCAAACTTAAATTGTTGCTTGTCCTCAAGCAACTGGAAATCAAATAAGATAAAAAGAAGAGAATATGCAATGAATTCCAAAAACATCTATGAAGATCAGTATTAATTAGATGAGCGGGGCTTTTAGCTTTTTGCTTCTGAACAGTTTTGGCATCTCAGTCTATCCTTTGAAATTCAGAATGGTTGGCTTCTTTAGGAACTCAGAATCCAGATAGTGTTATTGATTCTCCTAGTAGAGTATGATGATTCTTGAACACAGCTACTTTATGAGTCTTGGCCGTGGCCCAAAGCACTCTGTCTTCCAGTATTACCACCGGATACATACATGCCACAGACACATAATTGGGTGAACCTTTTCAGATTGTGACTCAGCTTTGCTAAAGTCCCCAATTAGAGGTGTCCAGGGTTCTTAAGCACACTCTTTTTGCCTTGGATCACAACTTTATTCTTTCTTTTTCTCTTTCTTTTTCTCTTTCTTTTTTCGATTTTTCTTTTTTTTTTTCGCCTATTCTCTTTTTTTTTTTGTATTCACTGCTTTTTCTTGCTTCAAGAATCATTTTTAATGATTTTTCAGATCCTCAGTAACATGTCTCCTTTTTCATCATTCTTTCAAGAGCCAACCTTCATGAACCACAAATTCAAGATATATATACACTGTTTAAGCATACATTCAGAGAACAAGAGTATTGCCACCACATCAAATTAATTAAACTATTATAAAATTCAGAATTCATGCAATTCTTTCCTTTTCAATTAAGCACGTTTTTATTCAAGAAAGGTGATGGATTCATAGGACATTCATAACTTTAAGGCATAGACACTAAGACACTAATGATCACAAGACACAAACATGGATAAACATAAGCATAAAATTCGAAAAACAGAAGAATAAAGAACAAGGAAATCAAAGAACGGGTCCACCTTAGTGATGGCGGCTCTTTCTTCCTCTTGAAGATCCTATGGAGTGCTTGAGCTCCTCAATGTCTCTTCCTTGTCTTTGTTGCTCCTCCCTCATGATTCTTTGGTCTTCTCTAATTTCATGAAGGATGATGGAGTGTTCTTGATGCTCCACCCTTAGTTGTCCCATGTTGGAACTCAGTTCTCCTAGGGAGGTGTTTAGTTGCTCCCAATAGTTTTGTGGAGGAAAGTGCATCCCTTGAGGAATCTCAGGGATCTCATGATGAGTGGGGTCTCTTGTGTACTCCATCCTTTTTTTGGTAATGGACTTGTCCTCATCAATAGGGGTATCTCCTTCTATGTCAACTCCAACTGAATAACAGAGGTGACAAATGAGATGAGGAAAGGCTAGCCTTGCCAAGGTGAAAGACTTGTCCGCCACTTTATAGAGTTCTTGGGCTATAACCTCATGAACTTCCACTTCTTCTCCAATCATGATGCTATGAATCATGATGGCCCGGTCTAGAGTAACTTCGGACCGGTTGCTAGTGGGAATGATTGAGCGTTGGATGAACTCCAACCATCCTCTAGCCATGGGTTTGAGGTCATGCCTTCTCAATTGAACCGGCTTGCCTCTTGAATCTCTCTTCCATTGTGCGCCCTCTTCACATATGACTGTGAGGACTTGGTCCAACCTTTGATCAAAGTTGACCCTTCTTGTGTAAGGATGTTCATCTCCTTGCATCATAGGCAAGTTGAATGCTAACCTTACATTTTCCGGACTAAAATCCAAGTATTTCCCCCGAACCATAGTAAGATAATTCTTTGGATTTGGGTTCATACTTTGATCATGGTTCTTTGTGATCCATGCATTGGCATAGAACTCTTGAACCATCAAGATTCTGACTTGTTGAATGGGGTTGGTAAGTACTTCCCAACCTCTTCTTCGGATCTCATGGCGGATCTCCGGATATTCACCCTTTTTGAGTGAAAAGGGGACCTCGGGGATCACCTTCTTCAAGGCCACAACTTCATAGAAGTGGTCTTGATGCACCCTTGAGATGAATCTCTCCATCTCCCATGACTCGGAGGTGGAAGCTTTTGCCTTCACTTTCCTCTTTTTAGAGGTTTCTCCGGCCTTGGATGCCATAAATGGTTATGGAAAACGAAAAAGCAACGCTTTTACCACACCAAACTTAAAAGGTTTGCTCGTCCTCGAGCAAAAGAAGAAAGAAGAGAGTAGAAGAAGAAGAAATGAGGGAGAGGGGAATGGCTTTGTATTCGGCCAAAGAAGGGGAAGAGTGGTGTTTAGGTTGTGTGAAAGTGAAGGAGTGAAGAAGGGTATTTATAGGGGAGAGGGGAGATGGTTGTTCGGCCATTTGAGGGTGGGTTTGGGAGGGAAAGTGGTTTGAATTTGAAGGGTGAGGTTGGTGGGGTTTTATGAAGGATGGAAGTGAGTGGTGAAGAGAAAGATGGGATTTGATAGGTGAAGGGTTTTTGGGGAGAGGTATTGAGGTGATTGGTGAATGGGGGAAGAAGAGAGAGGGTCGTGGTGGGGTAGGTGGGGGTCCTGTGGGGTCCACAGATCCTGTGGTGTCAAGGAAAAGTCATCCCTGCACCAAATGTTGCTCAAAATCACGTTTTGAGCCATTTCTGGCGTTAAACGCCGGGCTGGTGCCCATTCCTGGCATTTAACGCCAGGTTCTTGCCCTTTTCTGGCGTTTAACGCCAGTCTGGTGCCCCTTTCTGGCGTTAAACGCCCAGAATGGTGCCAGACTGGGCGTTAAACGCCCAACTGCTAGCCTCACTGGCGTTTAAACGCCAGTGAATTCTTCCTCCAGGGTGTGCTGTTTTTCTTCCTATTTTTCATTCTGTTTTTGCTTTTTCAATGGATTTTGTGACTTCTTATGATCATCAACCTACAAAAAACATAAAATAACAAAAGAAAATATATAAAATATAATCATTGGGTTGCCTCCCAACAAGCGCTTCTTTAATGTCAGTAGCTTGACAGATGGCTCTCATGGAGCCTCACAAATGATCAGAGCAATGTGGGAACCTCCCAACACCAAACTTAGAGTTTGAATGTGGGGGTTCAACACCAAACTTAGAGTTTGGTTGTGGCCTCCCAACACCAAACTTAGAGTTTGACTGTGGGGGCTCTGTTTGACTCTGATTTGAGAGAAGCTCTTCAAGCTTTCTCTCCATGGTGACAGAGGGATATCCTTGAGCCTTAAACACCAAGGAGTCTTCATTCACTTGAATGATCAACTCTCCTCTATCAACATCAATTACAGCCTTTGCTGTGGCTAGGAAGGGTCTGCCAAGGATGATGGATTCATCCATGCACTTCCCAGTCTCTAGGACTATGAAATTAGTAGGGATATAATGGTCTTCAATTTTCACCAAAACATCCTCTACAAGTCCATGAGCTTGTTTTCTTGAGTTGTCTGCCATCTCTAGTGAGATTCTTGCAGCTTGTACCTCAAAGATCCCTAGCTTCTCCATTACAGAGAGAGGCATGAGGTTCACACTTGACCCTAAGTCACACAGGGCCTTCTTGAAGGTCATGGTGCCTATGGTACAAGGTATGGAAAACTTCCCAGGATCTTGTCTCTTTTGAGGTAATTTCTGCCTAGACAAGTCATCCAGTTCTTTGGTGAGCAAGGGAGGTTCATCTTCCCAAGTCTCATTTCCAAATAACTTGTCATTTATCTTCATGATTGCTCCAAGGTATTTAGCAACTTGCTCTTCAGTGACATACTCATCCTCTTCAGAGGAAGAATACTCATCAGAGCTCATGAATGGCAGAAGTAATTCCAATGGAATCTCTATGGTCTCATCTTGAGCCTCAGATTCCCATGGTTCCTCATTGGGGAACTCAGAGGAGGTTGGTGCACGCCCATTGAGGTCTTCCTCAGTGGCGTCCACCTCCTCTCTTTCCTCTCCATATTCGGCCATGGTTATGGCTTTGCACTCTCCTTTTGGATTTTCTTCTGTATTACTTGGGAGAGTACTAGGAGGGAGTTCAGTAACTTTCTTGCTCAGCTGACCCACTTGTCCTTCCAAATTTCTGATGGAGGACCTTGTTTCATTCATGAAACTTTGAGTGGTTTTGATTAGATCAGAGACCATTGTTGCTAAGTCAGAGGTATTCTGCTTAGAACTCTCTGTCTGTTGCTGAGAAGATGATGGAAAAGGCTTGTTATTGCTAAACCTGTTTCTTCCACCATTATTATTATTGAAACCTTGTTGAGGTCTCTCTTGATTCTTCCATGAGAAATTTGGGTGATTTCTCCATGAAGAATTATAGGTGTTTCCATAGGGTTCTCCTAGGTAATTCACCTCTTCCATTGAAGGGTTCTCAGGATCATAGGCTTCTTCCTCAGATGAAGCATCCTTAGTACTGCCAGGTGCATTTTGCATTCCAGACAGACTTTGAGAGATCAAATTGACTTGTTGAGTCAATATCTTGTTCTGAGCCAGAATGGCATTCAGAGTATCAATCTCAAGAACTCCTTTCTTCTGACTAGTCCCATTGTTCACAGGATTTCTTTCGGAAGTGTACATGAATTGGTTATTTGCAACCATTTCAATTAGCTCTTGAGCCTCTGCAGGCGTCTTCTTCAGATGAAGAGACCCTCCAGCAGAGCTATCCAAAGACATCTTGGATAGTTCAGAGAGACCATCATAGAAAATACCTATAATGCTCCATTCAGAAAGCATGTCTGAGGGACATTTTCTGATTAATTGTTTGTATCTTTCCCAAGCTTCATAGAGGGATTCTCCATCCTTCTGTCTGAAGGTTTGGACTTCCACTCTAAGCTTACTCCATTTTTGAGGTGGAAAGAACTTTGCCAAGAAGGCATTGACTAGCTTTTCCCAAGAGTCCAGGCTATCTTTAGGTTGTGAGTCCAACCATATTCTAGCTCTGTCTCTTACAGCAAAAGGGAATAGCATCAGTCTGTAGACCTCAGGGTCAACCCCATTAGTCTTGACTGTGTCACAGATTTGCAAGAACTCAGCTAAAAACTGATGAGGATCTTCCATTGGAAGTCCATGGAATTTGCAATTCTGTTGCATTAGAGAAACTAATTGAGGCTTAAGCTCAAAGTTGTTTGCTCCAATGGCAGGGATAGAGATGCTTCTCCCATAGAAGTCGGGAGTAGGTGCAGTAAAGTCACCCAGCACCTTCCTTGCATTGTTGGCATTGTTGTTGTTTTCGGCTGCCATGGCTTCTTCTTCCTTGAAGATTTCTGTTAGGTCCTCAACTATGAACATGTGCCTGACAACCACCTCCATTCATAGAGATTTGTGCCTTAGCTTCTCTTAGCTTTCGCTTCAAGGTCCTTTCAGGTTCAGGGTCAGCTTCAACAAGAATGCCTTTGTCTTTGTTCCTGCTCATACGAAAGAGAAGAGAACAAGAAAATATGGAATCCTCTATGTCACAGTATAGAGATTCCTTGAGGTGTCAGAGGAAAAGAAAAATGGAAGACAGAGGTAGAAAATTCGAACTTATCAAAGAAGATGGAGTTCGAATTTTGCATTAAGGAATAGTGTTAGTCCATAAATAGAAGGATGTGAGAAGAAGGGAAGTAATTTTCGAAAATTAAGTAAAAGATTTTGAAAACATTTTGAAAAACACTTAATTGATTTTCGAAAATAAGAGTGGAAAAGAAATCAAGTGATTTTTGAAAAAAAAGATTTTGAAATTAGAAATAAAAAAGATTTGATTGAAAACTATTTTGAAAAAGATGTGATTAAAAAGATTTGATTGGTTTTAAAAAGATGTGATTGAGAAGATATGATTTGAAAAACATTTTAAAAAGATATGATTTGAAAACAATTTTAAAAGATATGATTTTAAAAATTAATGACTTGCCTAACAAGAAAAGATATGATTCAAACATTAAACCTTTCTCAACAGAAAAGGCAATATACTTGAGATGTTCAATCAAATCATTAATTGTTAATAAGTATCTTTGAAAAAGGAAAGAAATTGATTTTGAAAACATTTGATTGAAAAGATATGATTTGAAAAAGATTTGATTTTGAAATACTTTGAAAACTTGAAAAAAATTGATTTTGAAAACAAAATCCTCCCCCTTGTGCCATCCTGGCGTTAAACGCCCAGAATGGTATCCATTCTGGCGTTTAACGCCCAAACTACTACCCTTTTGGGCGTTAAACGCCCAGCCAGGCACCCTGGCTGGCGTTTAAACGCCAGTCTGTCTTCTTCACTGGGCATTTTTGAATGCCCAGCTTTTTCTTTGTGATTCCTCTACAGTATGTTCTGAATCTTCAATTCTCTGTATTATTGACTTGAAAAGACACAAATTAAAAATATTTTTGGATTTTTAATAATAAGGAATAATCAAAATGCACTTAAAATCAAATAACAATGCATGCAAGACACCAAACTTAGCAGTTTGTATACCATTGACACTAACAAATTGAGAATGCATATAACAAAACACTCAAGTCAATAGAATTCAAAGATCAAAACAAGGAAATCATCAAGAACAACTTGAAGATCAATGAGGACACATGTATGAATGCAATAAGAACAGAAACATGCAATTGATACTAAACTTAAGATGAGACTCTAGACTCAAACAAGACATATTTTTGGATTTTATGATTTTGTAATTTTTTTTGGGTTTTTCGAAAATTAAGTGAAAAGGAAAATAAAGGTATCAAAATTCTTAATGAGAATTCCAGGAATCATGCAATGTTAGTCTAAAGTTTTAGTCTAAAGGAATTAGACATGGCCGGCTAAGCTTCAGCAGGACATTGCATTCAAGAGCTAAATTGATGATGATCAATCAGCTTTGGTGATGATAAGAACATCACCTTGAAACACTAGAATTCATTCTTAAGAACTCTGAAGAAAAATAATATGTAATCTAAGCAACAAGATGAACCGTCAGTTGTCCATACACAAACAATCCCCGGCAACGGCGCCAAAAACTTGGTGCGCGAAATTGTGAACAATACTTTTCACAACTCTCATAATCCCCGGTCATGAACTCCAAAAACTTGGTAGTTCAATTCCATGGCATTACACAACTTCGCACAACTAACCAGCAAGTGCACTGGGTCGTCCAAGTAATACCTTACGTGAGTAAGGGTCGATCCCACGGAGATTGTTAGTATGAAGCAAGCTATGGTCACCTTGTAAATCTTAGTCAGGCAGACTCAAATGTATATGGTGATGAACGAAAATAACATAAAAGATAAAGATAGAGATACTTATGTAATTCATTGGTAGGAACTTCAGATAAGCGCATGAAGATGCCTTCCCTTCCGTCTCTCTGCTTTCCTACTGTCTTCATCCAATCCTTCTTACTCCTTTCCATGGCAAGCTTATGCAAGGGTTTCACCGTTGTCAGTGGCTACCTCCCATCCTCTCATTGGAAATGTTCAACGCACCCTGTCACGGCACGGCTATCCATCTGTCGGTTCTCAATCAGGCCGGAATAGAATCCAGTGATTCTTTTGCGTCTGTCACTAACGCCCCGCCCTCAGGAGTTTGAAGCATGTCACAATCATTCAATCATTGAATCCTACTCAGAATACCACAGACAAGGTTAGACCTTCCGGATTCTCTTGAATGCCGCCATCAGTTCTCGCCTATACCACGAAGGCTCTGATCTCACGGAATGGCTGGTTCGTTTGTCAGGCGAGCACTCGGTTGTCAGGCGATCAACCATGCATCGTGTTATCAGGAATCCAAGAGATATTCACTAGAGCTTTGATTGCTTGTAGAACAAGAATGGTTGTCAGTCACCTTGTTCATGAGTGAGAATGATGATGAGTGTCACGGATCATCACCTTCATCAAGTTGAAGAACAAGTGATATCTTGGACAAAGAACAAGCGGAATTGAATAGAAGAACAATAGTAATTGCATTAATACTCGAGGTACAGCAGAGCTCCACACCTTAATCTATGGTGTGTAGAAACTCCACCGTTGAAAATACATAAGCATAAGGTCTAGGCATGGCCGAATGGCCAGCCTCCCAATGATCTAGGATAGTATAAAACGAAGATAGCTACCAAAGTCCCAGACGTCTAATATAATAGCAAAAGGTCCTACTTATAGAAAACTAGTAGCCTAAGGTGTACAAAGATGAGTAAATGACATAAAAATCCACTTCCGGGCCCACTTGGTGTGTGCTTGGGCTGAGCAATGAAGAAATTTCGTGTAGAGACTCTTCCTGGAGTTAAACGCCAGCTTTTATGCCAGTTTGGGCGTTTAACTCCCATTTGGGTGCCAGTTCCAGCGTTTAACGCTGGGATTTCTTGAGGTGACTTTGAACGACGGTTTGGGCCATCAAATCTTTGGCAAAGTATGGACTATCATATATTGCTGGAAAGCCCAGGATGTCTACTTTCCAACGCCGTTGAGAGCGCGCCAATTGGGCTTCTGTAGCTCCAGAAAATCCACTTCGAGTGCAGGGAGGTCAGAATCCAACAGCATCTGCAGTCCTTTTCAGTCTCTGAATCAGATTTTTGCTCAGGTCCCTCAATTTCAGCCAGAAAATACCTGAAATCACAGAAAAACACACAAACTCATAGTAAAGTCCAGAAAAGTGAATTTTAACTAAAAACTAATAAAAATATACTAAAAACTAACTAGATCCTACTAAAAATATACTAAAAACAATGCCAAAAAGCGTATAAATTATCCGCTCATCACCTGCTCTGCCCAAGGGCAGGGCAGCATCCTGATGCTTCCAAGCCTTGGCACGCTAGTTGGATGCTTACACAAGGCTTCCCTGCTCTGCCCTCCACAAGGGCAGGGCAGCCTCCTGGAAGCAATTTTCCTTCATGGGCTGAAATTGAATTAAAAACCCAATTTAATTCATTTCTTCACCAAATCAAAAGCCCATCCAAACCCCAAAATCCAAGGATAGAAAGTGTATAAATAGGAGCTAATTTTATGTAATTGGGGAGCTCGAGACTTTATTTTTGAATTTTCCTTTCTACTTGCATTTTAATTTTGAACTTTGGAATTTCTTAGAGAATTAGGAAGGAGAATTGATCTCTCTTCCTCCTGGTTCCTTCTTGAGCACTCTTTACTTTTCTTGCTTTGGATCTTGGGTGAAGAATTGAAGAACTTCTGTTTCAATCTCACCTTGAGATCTCTTCTTTAATTTTCTGCATAATTGAATTTTACTTTCTGTTCATTTCTTCTTCTGCAATTTCTGCAATTTGCTTTCTTTTTACTTCTTCTGCAATTGTTCTTGTTGGATCAAGGAAGGATTTGAGATCTAGACTTGTTATCTAGTCTCTTCCAATCCTGAGATCTTCAACATTCTTTTAAGTTGCTGCAAATTAAGCACTGCTTTTCTGTTTAGAATTCTTCAAGCAATTTCCATTTTCTGTTTAGATCTGTTGCATGATTTCGCACCTTTTACTTCTCTGTTTAATTGCTATTTACACTTTCCTGTTGAATTTTAATTTCCAGCACCCAACCCCCTTTACTTTTCATGCAATTTATATTTCTTGCAATTTAAGTTTCAGCTATTTTACTTTCTTGTTCTTTAAGTTTCAGCAATTTAATTATTCTGCACTTTTAATTCCCTGTCATTTACTTTCTGTTGGCTACACTTCATCCAAATTCACCTCAATGTTAGCTTGACTAAACTAATCACCCACTAAAATTGCTTGATCCATCAATCCCTGTGGGATCGACCTCACTCTAAGTGAGTTATTACTACTTGATGCGACCCGGTACACTTGCCGGTTGGATTTGTGTGTTGGAAAATTCGTTTTCCGCAAAAACACCATCAGGAGGGCCCAAGGAAATAAAATCCAGGCCTAAGCGGCTAAACCAAGCTGTCCCTAACCATGTGCTTGTGGCATGCAGGTCCAAGTGAAAAACTTGAGACTGAGTGGTTAAAGTCGTGATCCAAAGCAAAAGAGTGTGCTTAAGAGCTCTGGACACCACTAACTGGGGACTCTAGCAAAGCTGAGTCACAATCTGAAAAGGTTCACCCAGTCATGTGTCTGTGGCATTTATGTATCTGGTGGTAATATTGGAAAACAAAGTGCTTAGGGCCACGGCCAAGACTCATAAGTAGCTGTGTTCAAGAATCAACATGCTTAACTAGGAAATTCAATAACACTATCCAAAATTCTAAGTTCCTAGAGAAGCCAATCATTCTAAACTTCAAAGGAAAAAGTGAGATGCCAAAACTGTTCAGAAGCAAAAAGCTACAAGTCCCGCTCATCTAATTAGAATTAATATTCATTGATATTTTGGGATTTATAGTATATTCTCTTCTTTTATCCTAATTGATTTTCAGTTGCTTGGGGACAAGCAACAATTTAAGTTTGGTGTTGTGATGAGCGGATAATTTATACGCTTTTTGGCATTGTTTTTAGGTAGTTTTTAGTAAGTTCAAGCTACTTTTAGGGATGTTTTCATTAGTTTTTATGTTAAATTCACATTTCTGGACTTTACTATGAGTTTGTGTGTTTTTATGTAATTTCAGGTAATTTCTGGCTGAAATTGAGGGACTTGAGCAAAACTCTGAAAAAGGCTGACAAAAGGACTGCTGATGCTGTTGGAATCTGACCTTCCTGCACTCGAAATGGATTTTCTGGCGCTACAGAACTCCAAATGGCGCGTTCTTAATGGCGTTGGAAAGTAGACATCCAGAGCTTTCCAGCAATATATAATAGTTTATACTTCATTCCGAAATTGACGACGTAACTTGGCGTTGAACGCCAAGTACATGCTGCTGTCTGGAGTTAAACGCCAGAAAAACGTCATGATCTGGAGTTGAACGCCCAAAACACATTATAACTTGGAGTTCAACTCCAAAAAAAGCCTCAGCTCGTGGATAGATCAAGCTCAGCCCAAGCATACACCAAGTGGGCCCCGGAAGTGGATTTATGCATCAATTACTTACTTATGTAAACCCTAGTAGCTAATCTAGTATAAATAGGACATTTAACTATTGTATTAGACATCTTTTGATCACTTTAGATCTAAAGAACATCTTGGGACGATTAGTTCTCAGATCATGGGGGCTGGCCATTCGGCCATGCCTGAACCTTTCACTTATGTATTTTCAACGGTGGAGTTTCTGCACACCATAGATTAAGGGTGTGGAGCTCTGCTGTACCTCAAGTTTCAATACAATTATTATTACTTTCTATTCAATTCTCTTTTATTCTTATTCTAAGATATACGTTGCACAACACTTTGATGAATGTGATGATCTGTGACACTCATCATCATTCTCACCTATGAACGCGCGTGATTGACAACCACTTCCGTTCTACCTTAGACCGAGCGCATATCTCTTAGATTCCCCAACAGAATCTTCGTGGTATAAGTTAGATAGATGGCGGCATTCATGAGGATCCGGAAAGTCTAAACCTTGTCTATGGTATTCCGAGTAGGATTCTGGGATTGAATGACTGTGACGAGCTTCAAACTCCTGAAGGCTGGGCGTGATGACAAACGCAAAAGAATCAAGGGATTCTATTCCAACCTGATTGAGAACCGACAGAAGATTAGCCGTGCTGTGACAGAGCATAGGACCATTTTCACTGAGAGGATGGGACGTAGCCATTGATAACGGTGATGTCCTACATACAGCTTGCCATGGAAAGGAGTAAGAAGGATTGGATGAAAGCAATGAGAAAGTAGATGTTCAAGAGGAGCACAACATCTCCATACGCCTATCTGAAATTCCCACTATTGATTTACATAAGTATTTCTATCCCTTTTTATTTTCTTTTTATTATTAGTTTTCGAACTCATCATAAACCAATTTAATCTGCCTAACTGAGATTTACAAGGTGACCATAGCTTGCTTCATACCAACAATCTCTGTGGGATCGACCCTTACTCACGTAAGGTATTACTTGGATGACCCAGTACACTTGCTGGTTAAGTTGAACGGAGTTGTGAATTGAATTTTAGACACCGTGATATTGAGCACCAAGTTTTTGGAGCCATTACCGGGGATTGTTTCGAGTTAGAAAATAATGAATCACAATTTCGTCCACTAGTAAGTTAAGTGGATGAATTAATTCAAATCCTCAAGTCCTAGTCTTTCCTTAGAAAAGGCTAGAGTTATTGGAATATGAATTAATGAAATGAAGAAATCCAATTTTCAATCAACAATGAGTTTTATAACTCTAGAGTTACCAATTAATCAACCACAGCCAAGAATGTAAAAAGCTAAATTAAAATCTATCTTATCTGAAATACCTTCAATTCATTCAAAGCAGTAAAATCTAACATGGAAAATATTCATAAGCCTAATTGGGCAACAGGAAAATTCAAATTATTTATATCAATAAAAGACAGCAATCATCAATCTGAAATATCTCAAATAACATTAATTAAGAAAATCAATCTAAACATGGAACATTGAAAAAAAATAAATACAAAGAACCTGGGATTGAGAGTCACTCCTAAAACTAAGAGAAGTCCTAAATCCTAAATCCTAAAGAGAGAGAGAGGAGAGAACCTCTCTCAAAACTAAACCTAAATCATGGAAAGTGACTAAAAATTCAGAGACTCCCTTAATGGATGCATTCCTCCACTTCATAACCTCTGGTCTATGACTTCTGGACTTGGATTTGGGCCAAAAAGGGCTTCAGAATCCGCTATGAGCATTTTCTGCAATTTCTAGTGCGTGGCCTCTGTCACGCGTCCGCGTGGGTCACGCGGTCACGTCACCGGGTGTTCTTCTTATCACGCAGTCGCGTAGGTCACGCGTCCGCGTCGTATGTGATTCGCTCAAGTCGTGCGGTTGCGTCCGTCATGCGGCCGCGTCGATGCTTCTTTGCTCTTGGTACGCGATCGCGTCGTCCATGCGATCGCGTGGATGCCAGTTTCTTCAAAACTCCGTTTTGCACTTTCCTTCCGTTTTTTGTACGTTTCCTTTTCCATCTTTTTAAGTCATTCTGCCTTAGAAGATCTGAAACTACTCAACACACTAATCACGGCATCGAATGGAAATAAAGGTAATTAAAATAATTAATTTTAAAGCATAGGAAAGATGTTTTTCACATACATCACATAATAACGAAGGGAAAGTAAAACCATATAATTAATATGAATAAGTGGGTGAAGGATTGAATAAATCACTCAGATTAAGCACAAAATATTTCATAAAATATGGGTTTATCAGAGGTCCCAACAATGCTCTGATGATCTGTGAAGCTCCATGAGAGCTCACTGTCAAGCTATTGACATTAAAGAAGCGCTCATTGGGAGGCAACCCAATTTTTATTCATCTATATTTCTATTGTTCTTTTATGTTTTATTAGGTTTATGATCATGTGGAGTCACAAAATAATTGCTAAAATTAAAAATAGATTCAAAAATAGTAGAATAAACAGCACACTTGGTGCACGAAATTGTGATTCGTTCTTTTCACAACTCAACAGTCCCCGGTAATAGCTCCAAAAACTTGGTGCTCAATACCATGGTCTAAACACAACATCGCATAACTAACCAGCAAGTGCACTGGGTCGTCCAAGTAATAAACCTTACATGAGTAAGGGTCGATCCCACGGAGATTGTTGGTATGAAGCAAGCTATGGTCACCTTGTAAATCTTAGTCAGGCAGATTCAAATGGTTATGAATGATATATGAATAAAGCATAAAGATAGAGATACTTATGTAATTCATTGGTGAGAATTTCAGATAAGCGAATGGAGGTGCTTTGTCCCTTCCGTCTCTCTGCTTTCCTACTGTCTTCATCCAATCCTTCTTACTCCTTTCCATGGCAAGCTGTATGTTGGGCATCATCGTTGTCAGTGGCTACAGTCCTGTCCTCTCAGTGAAAATGTTCAACGCACCCTGTCACAGTACGGCTAATCATCTGTCGATTCTCAATCAGGTTGGAATAGAATCCATTGATTCTTTTGCGTCTGTCACTAACGCCCAACCTTCAGGAGTTTGAAGCTCGTCATAGTCATTCAATCATTGAATCCTACTCAGAATACCACAGACAAGGTTTAGACCTTCCGGATTCTCTTGAATACCGCCATCAATTCTAGCTTATACCACGAAGATTCCGATTAAGGAATCCAAGAAATAAACATTCAAGCCTTGTTTGCTTGTAGAACGGGAGTTGTTGTCAAACACGCGTTCATAAGTGAGAATGATGATGAGTGTCACATAATCATCACATTCATCAAGTTCTTGAGTGCGAATGAAAATCTTGGAATAAGAACAAGCTGAATTGATTAGAAGAACAATAGTAATTGCATTAATACTCGAGGTACAGCAGAGCTCCACACCTTAATCTATGGTGTGTAGAAACTCCACCGTTGAAAATACATAAGAACAAGGTCTAGGCATGGCTGAATGGCCAGCTTCCTAATGATCTAAGAACTAGATGTCCAAAAATGATCCTAAGATCTAAAAATGATCCAAAGATGAAAATACAATAGTAAAAGTCCTATTTGTAGAGAACTAGTAGCTTAGGGTTTACAGAAATGAGTAAATGACATAAAAATCCACTTCCGAGCCCACTTGGTGTGTGCTTGGGCTGAGCATTGAAGCATTTTCGTGTAGAGACTTTTCTTGGAGTTAAACGCCAGCTTTTGTGCCAGTTTGGGCGTTTAACTCCCATTCTTGTGCCAGTTCCGGCGTTTAACGCCGAGCAATTTTGAGCTGAATTGGAACGCCAGTTTGGGCCATCAAATCTCGGGCAAAGTATGGACTATTATACATTGCTGGAAAGCCCAGGATGTCTACGTTCCAACGCCGTTGAGAACGCGCCAATTGGGTTTGTGTAGCTCCAGAAAATCTACTTCGAGTGCAGGGAGGTCAGAATCCAACAACATATGTAGTCCTTTTCAGTCTCTGAATCAGATTTTTGCTCAGGTCCCTCAATTTCAGCCAAAAAATACCTGAAATCACAAAAAAACACACAAACTCATAGTAAAGTCCAGAAAAGTGAATTTTAACTAAAAACTAATAAAAATATAATAAAAACTAACTAAAATCTACTAAAAACATACTAAAAATAATGCCAAAAAGTGTATAAATTATCCGCTCATCACAACACCAAACTTAAATTGTTGCTTGTCCCCAAGCAACTGAAAATCAAATAATATAAAAAGAAGAGAATATGAAATGAATTCCAAAAACATCTATGAAGATCAGTATTAATTAGATGAGTGGGGCTTTTAGCTTTTTGCCTCTGAACAGTTTTGGCATCTCACTCTATCCTTTGAAATTCAGAATGATTGGCTTCTATAGGAACTCAGAATCTAGATAGTGTTATTGATTCTCCTAGTTAAGTATGATGATTCTTGAACACAGCTACTTTATGAGTCTTGGCCGTGGCCCAAAGCACTCTGTCTTCCAGTATTACCACCGGATACATACATGCCACAGACACATAATTGGGTGAACTTTTTCAGATTGTGACTTAGCTTTGCTAGAGTCCCCAATTAGAGGTGTCCAAGGTTCTTAAGCACACTCTTTTTGCCTTGGATCACAACTTTCTTTTTCTTTCTTCTCTTCTTTTTTTTTCGTTTTTCTCCCCTTTTTTTCGTTTTTTTTTTTGTATTCACTGCTTTTTCTTGCTTCAAGAATCATTTTTATGATTTTTCAGATCCTCAGTAACATGTCTCCTTTTTCATCATTCTTTCAAGAGCCAACATTCATGAACCACAAATTCAAAAGACATATGCACTGTTCAAGCATAAATTCAGAAAATAAAAGTATTGCCACCACATCAAAATAATTAATCTGTTATAAAATTCAAAATTCATGCAATTCTTCTCTTTTTCAATTAAGAACATTTTTCATTTAAGAAAGGTGATGGATTCATAGGACATTCATAGCTTTAAGGGATAGACACTAAGACACTAATGATCATGAGACACAAACATAGATAAACATAAGCATGAAATTCGAAAAATAAGAAAATAAAGAACAAGGAAATTAAAGAATGGGTCCACCTTAGTGATGGCGGCTTGTTCTTCCTCTTGAAGATCTTATGGAGTACTTGAGCTCCTCAATGTCTCTTCCTTGCCTTTGTTGTTCCTCTCTCATGATTCTTTGATCTTCTCTGATTTCATGGAGGAGGATGGAATGTTCTTGGTGCTCTACCCTTAGTTGTCCCATGTTGGAACTCAATTCTCCTAGAGAGGTGTTGATTTGCTCCCAATAGTTTTGTGGAGGAAAGTGCATCCCTTAAGGTATCTCAGGGATTTCATGATGAGTGTGATCTCTTGTTTGCTCCATCCTTTACTTAGTGATGGGCTTGTCCTCATCAATGGGGATGTCTCCCTCTATGTCAATTCCAACTGAATAACAGAGGTGACAAATGAGATGAGGAAAGGCCAACCTTGCCAAGGTAGAGGACTTGTCCGCCACCTTATAAAGTTCTTGGGCTATAACCTCATGAACTTCTACTTCTTCTCCAATCATGATTCTATGGATCATGATGGCCCGGTCTAGAGTAACTTCAGACCGGTTGCTAGTGGGAATGATTGAGCGTTGGATAAACTCCAACCACCTCCTAGCTACGGGCTTGAGGTCATGCCTTCTCAATTGAACCGGCTTCCCTCTTGAATCTCTCTTCCATTGGGCGCCCTCTTCACAAATGACTGTGAGGACTTGGTCCAACCTTTGATCAAAGTTGACCCTTCTAGTGTAAGGGTGTTCATCTCCTTGCATCATGGGCAAGTTGAATGCCAACCTTACATTTTTCGGACTAAAATCTAAGTATTTCCCCCGAACCATTGTAAGCCAATTCTTTGGGTCTGGGTTCACACTTTGATCATGGTTCTTGGTGATCCATGCATTGGCATAGAACTCTTGAACCATTAAGATTCCGACTTGTTGAATGGGGTTGGTAAGAAGATCCCAACCTCTTCTTCGAATCTCATGTCGAATCTCCGGATATTCACTCTTTTTGAGTTTGAAAGGGACCTAAGGGATCACCTTTTTCAAGGCCGCAACTTCATAGAAGTGGTCTTGATGCACCCTTGAGATGAATCTCTCCATCTCCCATGACTCGGAGGTAAAAGCTCTTGCCTTCCCTTTCCTCTTTCTAGAGGTTTCTCTGGCCTTGGATGCCATGAATGGTTATGGAAAATCAAAAAGCAATGTTTTTACCACACCAAACTTAAAAGGTTTGCTCGTCCTCGAGCAAAAGAAGAAAGAAGAGAGTAGAAGAAGAAGAAATAGAGGAGATGGAGATGGCTTTGTGGTTTGGCCAAAGGGGGAGAAGTAGTGTTTAGGGTGTGTGAAAATGAAGGAGTCAAGATGGGTTTATATAGGGGTGGAGAGAGGGGTATGGTTTGGTTATGGGAGGGTGGGTTAGGGAGGGAAAGTGGTTTAAATTTGAATGGTGAGGTAGGTGAGGTTTTATGAAGGATGGATGTGAGTGGTGAAGAGAAAGATGGGATTTGATAGGTGAAGGGTTTTTGGGGAAGAGGTGTTGAGGTGATTGGTGAATGGGTGTGATGACATATCACCATGTGATGTTTTTCTATGCTTTTTCATACAAGAAATTTATGATTAGTGCTTAAATATTGCATTCTTTGGTGCTTAAATGGTACATTTCTTTGATCTTTTGATTTGATAAACTTTGTAGGAAATAAGAAGAAAAAGAAGCAAAAAGAGCACAAAATAAGCTAAAAAGAAGAAAAGAGGAATTTTGGGCACACTTTGAAATTGGAGCACACTTTGGAGGCTTAGGCCACGCCTCTAAAAGCGTGACCCATGACCAAATCAAGGAAGAAAAGCGTGGCTCAAAACAAGGAGGAAGAGAGGACAAAAAGTTTTGGGTGAAAAGTTAGCCTCAAAGTTAGACCCCTAACTTTGAGGCTAACGTGAGAATTGGAAAATCACCCAGGGCTACTCCACGTTTGCACCAACGTTAGCCCCCTAACTTGGAGGCTAACGTTGGCATGAAAAATTTGTCCCAGGGGCTACTCACGTTTGCGCCAACGTTAGACCCCTAACTTTGGGGCTAACGTTGGCGCCACACACCACAACAGCTTGAAGGGGTATACTTCCAACAAGAATAACTTGAGCTACAGAGCTCCAAATGAGGTGATTCAAGAAGCATTGGAAAGTAGGAATCAAGAGCTTTCCAAGCATATATGGCACTGCATGGTGGACACTAAAATTGAGGGAGAAAACTGCCCCGCAATGTGCATAAACGAACATGGTGGCAACATACAGTGAGGCCAACTGACCTCTGCACCTTCAGCGGAGGATAACTCGAGCTGTAGAGCTCCAATTGATGCGCTTCCAACGGCAAATGAAATTAGACATTCAGGGCTTTCCAACAATGTATAATAGTATGGGGTGGACAATACATTTGAGCCTCCAGAACTGGCGTTTTCGCTAACGTTTGAGGCAAACTTTACCTCAAACGCTGCACACCAAAGCCAGCAACCATGCCCTCTTCAAATGATCATAACTTGAGTTGTAGATGTCCAATTGAAGTGATTCCAAATGGGTTAGAAAGCTGACATTTAGAGCTTTCCAACCATATATGATAGTCTATATTGGGCATAAAATTGGCAACATGACAAGAGGACAAAGTTGGCGCCATAAATGTGCATAAGGGAGGCCAACGTTGGAGCAAAAGTTAGACCCCTAACTTTGGCACCAACGTTGGTATCAGCAAAACAAGGGTGCTGATGTGAAAAGTTGGAGCAAAAGTTAGCCCCCTAACTTTTACTCCAACTTTGACTCAAGCTTTCATGATTCCAACCCGGTTCAATTCGGTTCTTCTCCAAACTCCAAGAGCAATCAACCAAGGCCTCTCTCAACCCAACTCCATCAAGAGAAAGGGCCCATGATCATCACTCAAAGGCACAAGAAATAGATAAAATAGGAATTTCATTTAATTGTAATTTGTTTTTAATTTCATTTTCATTTCCATTTTGTAAAGCCTATATAAGGCATCATTTTCATATTTGTGAGGAGGCTGGCTCCACTAGGGAGCATTAGGAGTAGTAGTAGAGAGCTCTCTCTTTTATTTGTTTTTGAGTCTTGGGTTGGAGAATTGAAGGAATTCTATTTCAATCTCATCCTAAGATCTCTCTGCTTTATTTACTGCACACTTGAATTTCAGTTTCGGTTAATTGCTTCTTCATCTACTCCTTCTGCACTTTACATTTCTTTAATTTCTTTGCAATTGCTCTTGTTGGATCTAGGAAGGCATTGAGATCTAGACTTGGTTATCTAGTCTCTTGGGTCCTGAGATCTGAATTCCAATTTCACATTCTCTGTTTAATGCTTTTCATGTTTATTTACGTTTCTGTTTTTTTGATCCGATTCAATCAAGTTATATTCCAATCTTCTAATTGTTGCAATTTACTTTTCCTTGTTTAAATTCTGCAAATCCAATTCCCAATTCCCTTTACAATTTCATGCAATTTATAATTCTTGCAATTTAAGAGTCTTGCAATTTACATTTCTTGGTCTTTAAGTTACTTGCCAATTTACATTCTGCAACTTTAAATTCATTGTCCTTTACTTTCTGTTGGTTACAATTTCACACAATTCACATAAATGTTAGCTTGACTAAACTAATCACCCACTAAAGTTGCTTGATCCATCAATCCCTGTGGGATCGACCTCACTCATGTGAGTTATTATTACTTGATGCGACCCGGTACACTTGCCGGTGAGTTTTGTGTCGGATCGTTTTCCGCACATCAAGTTTTTGGCGCCGTTGCCGGGGATTGATTAGATCAACAATGATTAAGTGGGTGAGAAGTCTAGATCAAGCATTTTCTTTATTTTTGTTCTCTGTTCTAAGTTGAAACCAAGGTGTTTGAGTTATTGCCTCACTAAGAAATTCATCTCTGAGATATGAATTTCAATTTTCCTTGGCGTTGTGTTTTACAAAATTCAAATGGA
The DNA here is from genome assembly GCF_014773155.1 of Arachis stenosperma. NCBI lineage: Eukaryota > Viridiplantae > Streptophyta > Magnoliopsida > Fabales > Fabaceae > Arachis > Arachis stenosperma. The sequence goes on along the minus strand of NC_080378.1, from coordinate 42,853,151 downwards.
GTTCAACTCATCTTATGATCAAACAAATTTTATGGGAAATTACCCATCATCACCAATCTCTAATGGTGGCTGGGAATATCACCCAGAGAATACACATTCTGAGCACTCCAATTCATGGAGATCTGCTTCAGAACCACAAGATGAGCAAGAAAATTTTGAGGGATACCAACCACCACCACAAAATGATTCATATCATTATCCTCATGGTGGATGGGAGTATCAACAAGGAATGAAGGAGTATGAACAATCAAGTGAAATGAACTATTTCCCAGAGCCACAAAGTGACTCATACTATTATGGCACGTACACAAAAGATGGCTGGGAAGGGAAATGCAATGATTCACATTCTAATTATTTAAGAACATTATCACTTGATTGTGCTGCCAGAGCATACTTGGAAGAGTGTTCATCATTTGATTATGTCTCAACACAAACCTCCACGAGCCAAAGACTCTCAAAACTTGAGTCCATGTTTAATAGGATGGCGGAGGAAGGTCAACAATCTTGGAGGGAACTAGAAATCCTTTATCAGGAGACAGATAAGCAATTGGAGGACACAGATAAACGCTTAGAATTACTAAGCAAGGAAAATAAAGACCAATTGACAGATGTGAAGGATAAAGTGGAAGAGCAAGATAAGGAGGCCACTGCATCAAGTGAACTTTCAATGAAGACTGAGGTGGTTGAACCTGAAACTGCACTTGAGATGACAAGAGAACATGAAGACTCACAGCTCTCACAAACTCCCCTGGACCAAAACGCCTCAACACTTGAATCCATGATTGAAAGGTATGACGAGGAGTTGAAGAAATGTTGGGAAGATAAACAAACCTCCCCCATGATAGAGCTATTAAAACAAATGTTGGGTGCAAAGAAAGGAGTGGAGGAGCATGAAAGTGAGGAAGTCATTCCAGAGAATTCACACTCAAGTGAAGCAGTAAATCACATGAAGGAAGGGCTCGTGGAACCACCAATACAAGAGGCCCTTAATGAAGAAATCACTCCAATAATCACACAGCAACCAAGACTTGGATTCAAAGAAGTGAAGGCAACTAACAAAAGCACCAATCCTGTCCCTAATCCAGTAAGCAAGATCAATCGAGCCATTTGCAAAAGGAAGCTTGCTGAGGAAAAACCAAGACAAGGGACAGTAGCTGAAACTTCTCCCCTCTTGGAGTCATTCCTCTTAACAAACTGGAAGAAGAGGAAGAAAGTAAACAACATGTCAACAGTAGGTACAAATTCTCTTCTCTGCTTTGCTTTCGTTCTTTGTTTTGTTTCAAATTCAATAAATTGGCATATGGTTACATTCTAAGTTTGGTGTTGCCTTGCAACAAATTGTTTTCAATCTTTTTGGATGATTGCATCAAATCAAAAATGAAAGTGACACACCAAGATTCTAAGTTTGGTGTGCCACCTATTTTTCTATGCAAATCATTCAGCAACACCACTTGTCTGCATAACCATAATGTCTTTGCAGTGTTAATTTTCTTTGGTTTGATATTTTGTTATTCTGTTTACTTTAGTTAATTCTTTGTTTTTAATGCTTTCATTTTAGTCTGCTTATTTGCTGTGTTTATTAATACATCACCAAGAGAGCTTTATTAATGACAGATTCTTGGCTTAGTGATCGTATTTAATAAAGAACAGTTTCATTTGCTTGGTTTTAATACAAATAAATGGACATAGGATTGCATTTTAAGTTTGGTGTTGCTATGCAACACAATTTGCTTCAAATCTTTACTGGATACTTGCATTGATTCCAAGTGAAAGTGTCACACTAAGTTTGGTGTGCCACTTATTCTTTATGTAAAGTATTATGCTCACCTTCTTAAGCTTGCAATCACAATGCCTCTGTCTCTTGTGCCTTGATTATTATCTTTAATTTTGCTTGCTTGAAACACATGTACTACTAACATTTCTTGTGTAAGACATTCATGATCCATCTTAGCCCCATAGCCACGGTTCTAATAGTTGCTTGAGGATGAGTAAGCATTCTGAGTTTGGTATGGGAAGGAGGAGAATGGGAGGAAAATGACAACAATAGAGAAGATGAACTACAAGGTTGTAAAGTTCCTTTTCTTCTCATTTGTTTCAAGCACTATAAACTGCATGATTGTCTTTACCTTCTCTGATTGCATGTGTGTATGAAAAAGCATAGTTTGATTTCTAAATTGCAACATGATGCTATGTCATTATGATTACCAACTTGAGTTTTGTGAATTCAAAAGCAACAAAGTATCATGATCATAAACAAACAAGGCATTAAAGAAGATTGTAGCATGTGCATAAAAGTATTGGAAAGCTAGTATGTTTGATTGTTGCTTAATTGCATTGGATTTTATTTAATTGAAGTTTTCATCTAGGACATTTTGTGAAATCTTTTAAAATCATGAAAACCTTGAAAGCAAATGCAAAATAAAGCAAGAAAAGAAAAAGGGAAAGAATGAGAAAGCTGAAGGCTCTGAGTACCAATGGCAATTTATTTGTTAAGTGCTTGTGGTGTTTATGTATCAAGCCAAATGCTTGGAAACAAAACACTTAGAAGTCAAGGCTAGGCTCAAAGTGCAAAAGCACTCCCTCAAAGCTCAAGGCTCTGAGCATCAATGATTAGAGAGTTAAGAAAAGAAAAGAAAAATGAGCTTAATGAAGTCCTCTAATCAAATGCTTGTGGTGCTTATGTATCAAGTGGTAATACTTGAAAACAAAGCATTTAGAAGTCGTAGCTTTGTTATCAACTCATGGGGCAAAGCACCTAAAAGGAGAAGCTAAATAAGAAAATCAAAAGCTTGTTTCAAGGAAGAAATATAAGAGAAAGGTTTCATAAATTGAGCTAGATGGAAGCATCAATCATTTACATTTCTTTTGTGATTGTAGCATGCATAGAAAACTAGCTTACCATGAACATTGAGTTGCTATTCTCCTTGCCTTGGATTGTCAATCTTTATTGCATGATTCTTTTCTTGCTTGGGGACAAGCAAGGTTTAAGTTTGGTGTTGTGATGACATGTCACCATGTCATGTTTTTCTATGCTTTTTCATACAAGAAATTTATGATTAGTGCTTAAATATTGCATTCTTTGGTGCTTAAATGGTACATTTCTTTGATCTTTTGATTTGATAAACTTTGTAGGAAATAAGAAGAAAAAGAAGCAAAAAGAGCACAAAATAAGCTAAAAAGAAGAAAAGAGGAATTTTGGGCACACTTTGAAATTGGAGCACACTTTGGAGGCTTAGGCCACGCCTCTAAAAGCGTGACCCATGACCAAATCAAGGAAGAAAAGCGTGGCTCAAAACAAGGAGGAAGAGAGGACAAAAAGTTTTGGGTGAAAAGTTAGCCTCAAAGTTAGACCCGTAACTTTGAGGCTAACGTGAGAATTGGAAAATCACCCAGGGCTACTCCACGTTTGCGCCAACGTTAGCCCCCTAACTTGGAGGCTAACGTTGGCATGAAAAATTTGTCCCAGGGGCTACTCACGTTTGCGCCAACGTTAGACCCCTAACTTTGGGGCTAACGTTGGCGCCACACACCACAACAGCTTGAAGGGGTATACTTCCAACAAGAATAACTTGAGCTACAGAGCTCCAAATGAGGTGATTCAAGAAGCATTGGAAAGTAGGAATCAAGAGCTTTCCAAGAATATATGGCACTGCATGGTGGACACTAAAATTGAGGGAGAAAACTGCCCCGCAATGTGCATAAACAAACATGGTGGCAACCTGCAGTGAGGCCAACTGACCTCTGCATCTTCAGCGGCGTATAACTCGAGCTGTAGAGCTCCAATTGATGCGCTTCCAACGGCAAATGAAAGTAGACATTCAGGGCTTTCCAACAATGTATAATAGTATGGGGTGGACAATACATTTGAGCCTCCAGAACTGGCGTTTTCGCTAACGTTTGAGGCAAACTTTACCTCAAACGCTGCACACCAAAGCCAGCAACCATGCCCTCTTCAAATGATCATAACTTGAGTTGTAGATGTCCAATTGAAGTGATTCCAAATGGGTTAGAAAGCTGACATTTAGAGCTTTCCAACCATATATGATAGTCTATATTGGGTATAAAATTGGCAACATGACAAGAGGACAAAATTGGCACCATAAATGTGCATAAGGGAGGCCAACGTTGGAGCAAAAGTTAGACCCCTAACTTTGGCACCAACGTTGGTATCAGCAAAACAAGGGTGCTGATGTGAAAAGTTGGAGCAAAAGTTAGCCCCCTAACTTTTACTCCAACTTTGACTCAAGCTTTCATGATTCCAACCCGGTTCAATTCGGTTCTTCTCCAAACTCCAAGAGCAATCAACCAAGGCCTCTCTCAACCCAACTCCATCAAGAGAAAGGGCCCATGATCATCACTCAAAGGCACAAGAAATAGATAAAATAGGAATTTCATTTAATTGTAATTTGTTTTTAATTTCATTTTCATTTCCATTTTGTAAAGCCTATATAAGGCATCATTTTCATATTTGTGAGGAGGCTGGCTCCACTAGGGAGCATTAGGAGTAGTAGTAGAGAGCTCACTCTTTAATTTGTTTTTGAGTCTTGGGTTGGAGAATTGAAGGAATTCTGTTTCAATCTCATCCTAAGATCTCTCTGCTTTATTTACTGCACACTTGAATTTTAGTTTCGGTTAATTGCTTCTTCATCTACTCCTTCTGCACTTTACATTTCTTTAATTTCTTTGCAATTGCTCTTGTTGGATCTAGGAAGGCATTGAGATCTAGACTTGGTTATCTAGTCTCTTGGGTCCTGAGATCTGAATTCTAATTTCACATTCTCTGTTTAATGCTTTTCATGTTTATTTACGTTTCTGTTTTTTTGATCCGATTCAATCAAGTTATATTCCAATCTTCTAATTGTTGCAATTTACTTTTCCTTGTTTAAATTCTGCAAATCCAATTCCCAATTCCCTTTACAATTTCATGCAATTTATAATTCTTGCAATTTAAGAGTCTTGCAATTTACATTTCTTGGTCTTTAAGTTACTTGCCAATTTACATTCTGCAACTTTAAATTCATTGTCCTTTACTTTCTGTTGGTTACAATTTCACACAATTCACATAAATGTTAGCTTGACTAAACTAATCACCCACTAAAGTTGCTTGATCCATCAATCCCTGTGGGATCGACCTCACTCATGTGAGTTATTATTACTTGATGCGACCCGGTATACTTGCCGGTGAGTTTTGTGTCGGATTGTTTTCCGCACATCAGGGTGAAGAAGAGAGAGAGTGGTGGGGTAGGTGGGGATCCTGTGGGGTCCACAGATCCTGAGGTGTCAAGGAAAAGTCATCCCTGCACCAAGTGGCGAGCAAAATTGCTCTTTGTGCCAATTCTGGCGTTAAACGCCGGGCTGGTGCCCATTTCTGGCGTTTAACACCAACTTCTTGCCCTTTCCTGGCGTTTAACGCCAGTCTGGTACCCCTTTCTGGCGTTAAACACCCAGAATGGTGCCAGACTGGGCGTTAAACGCCCATTTGCTGCCCTTACTGGTGTTTAAACGCCAGTAAGGCCTTCTTCCAGGGTGTGCTATTTTTCTTTCTATTTTTCATTCTGTTTTTGCTTTTTCAATTGATTTTGTGACTTCCCATGATCATCAACCTACAGAAAACATAAAATAACAAAGGAAAATAGATAAAATATAACATTGGGTTGCCTCCCAACAAGCGCTTCTTTAATGTCAGTAGCTTGACAGAGGGCTCTCATGGAGCCTCACAGATACTCAAAGCAATGTTGGAACCTCCCAACACCAAACTTAGAGTTTGAATGTGGGGGTTCAACACCAAACTTAGAAGTTGGTTGTGGCCTCCCAACACCAAACTTAGAGTTTGACTGTGGGGGCTCTGTTTGACTCTGTTTTGAGAGAAGCTCTTCATGCTTCCCCTCCATGGTGACAGAGGGATATCCTTGAGCCTTAAACACAAGGGATTCTTCATTCACTTGAATGATCAATTCTCCTCTGTCCACATCAATCACAACCTTTGTTGTGGCTAGGAAGGGTCTGCCAAGGATATTGATGGATTCATCCATGCACTTCCCAGTCTCTAGGACTATGAAATCAGCAGGGATGTAATAGTCTTCAATCTTTACCAAAACATCCTCCACAAGTCCATAAGCTTGTTTTCTTGAATTGTCTGCCATCTCTAGTGAGATTCTTGCAGCTTGTACCTCAAAGATCCCTAGCTTCTCCATTACAGAGAGAGGCAAGTCACACAAAGCCTTCTTAAAGGTCATGGTGCCTATGGTACAAGGTATTGAAAATTTCCCAGGATCTTGTCTCTTTTGAGGTAATCTCTGCCTAGACAAGTCATCCAGTTCTTTGGTGAGCAAAGGAGGTTCATCCTCCCAAGTCTCATTACCAAATAATTTGTCATTAAGCTTCATGATTTCTCCAAGGTATTTAGCAACTTGCTCTTCAGTGACATACTCATCCTCTTCAGAGGAAGAATACTCATCAAAGCTCATGAATGGCAGAAGTAAATCTAATGGAATCTCTATGGTCTCAGTGTGAGCCTTAGATTCCCATGGTTTCTCATTGGAGAACTCATTGGAGGCCAGTGGACGTCCATTGAGGTTTTCCTCAGTGGCGTTCACTGCCTCTTCATCCTCTCCAAGTTCGGCCATGTTGATGGCCTTACACTCTCCTTTTGGATTCTCTTCTGTATTGCTTGGAAGAGTACTAGGAGGGAGTTCAGTAATTTTCTTGCTCAGCTGTCCCACTTGTGCCTCCAAATTCCTAATGGAGGACCTTGTTTCAGTCATGAAACTTTGAGTGGTTTTGATTAGATCAGAGACCATGGTTGCTAAGTCAGAGTGGCTCTGCTTAGAATTCTCTATCTGTTGCTGAGAAGATGATGGAAAAGGCTTGCCATTGCTAAACCTGTTTCTTCTACCATTATTGTTGTTGAAACCTTGTTGGGGTCTCTGTTAATCCTTCCATGAGAGATTTGGATGATTTCTCCATGAAGAATTATAGGTGTTTCCATAGGGTTCTCCCATGTAATTCACCTCTTCCATTAAAGGGTTCTCAGGATCATAAGCTTCTTCTTCAGATGAAGCATCCTTAGTACTGCCTGGTGCAGCTTGCATTCCAGACAGACTTTGAGAAATCAAATTGACTTGCTGAGTCAATATTTTATTCTGAGCCAATATGGCATTCAGAGTATCAATCTCAAGAACTCCTTTCTTCTGATTTGTCCCATTGTTCACAGGATTCCTTTCAGAAGTGTACATGAATTGGTTATTTGCAACTATTTAAATTAGTTCTTGAGCTTTTGTAGGCGTCTTCTTCAGATGAAGAGATCCTCCAGCAGAGCTATCCAAAGACATCTTGGACAATTCAAACAGACCATCATAGAAAATACCTATGATGCTCCATTCAGAAAGCATATCAGAGGGGCACTTTCTGATTAATTGTTTGTATCTTTCCCAAGCTTCATAGAGGGATTCTCCTTCCTTCTGTCTGAAGGTTTGGACTTCCACTCTAAGCTTACTCAATTTTCGAGGTGGAAAGAACTTTGCCAAGAAGGCATTGACTAGCTTTTCCCAAGAGTTCAGGCTTTCTTTAGGTTGTGAGTCCTACCATATCCTAGCTCTGTCTCTTACAGCAAAAGGGAATAGCATAAGTCTGTAGACCTCAGGGTCAACCCCATTAGTCTTGACAGTGTCACAGATTTGCAAGAACTCAGCTAAAAACTGATGAGGATCTTCCAATGGAAGTCCATGGAACTTGCAATTCTATTGCATTAGAGAAACTAATTGAGGCTTAAGCTCAAAGTTGTTTGCTCCAATGGCAGGGATAGAGATGCTTCTCCCATAGAAGTCGGAAGTAGGTGCAGTAAAGTCACCCAGCACCTTCCTTGCATTGTTGGCATTGTTGTTGTTTTCGGCTGCCATGGGTTCTTCTTCTTTGAAGATTTCTGTTAGGTCCTCTACAGAGAGTTGTGCCTAGCTTCTCTTAGCTTTCGCTTCAAGGTCCTTTCAGGTTCAGGGTCAGCCTCAACAAGAATGCTTTTGTCTTTGCTCCTGCTCATATGAAAGAGAAGAGAACAAAAAAGTATGGAATCCTCTATGTCACAGTATAGAGACTCCTTGAGGTGTCAGAGGAAAAGAAAAATAGAAGGAAGAAGTAGAAGAATTCGAACTTATCAAGAGAGATGGAGTTCGAATTGTTCATTGAGGAATAGTGTTAGTCCATAAATAGAAGGATGTGAGAAGAGGGGAAGAAATTTTCGAAAATTAAGTAAAAGATTTTAAAAACATTTTGAAAAATACTAATTGATTTTCGAAAACTAAGAGTGAAAAAAAAATTAAGTGATTTTTGAAAAAGATTTTGAAATTAGAAATCAAAAAGATATGATTGAAAACTATTTTGAAAAAGATGTGATTAAAAAGATATGATTGAAAAGATATGATTTGAAAAACAATTTAAAAAGATTTGTTTTTAAAAAATAATGACTTGGCTAACAAGAAAAGATATGATTCAGACATTAAACCTTTCTCAACAAAAAAGGCAACATACTTGAAATGTTGAATCAAATCATTAATTGATAGCAAGTATTTTTGAAAATGGAAAGAAATTGATTTTGAAAAAGATTTGATTGAAAACATTTGATTTGAAAAAGATTTGATTTTGAAAAGATTTTGAAAACTTGAAAAAATTTGAATTGAAAACAGAATCTTCCCTCTTGTGCCATCCTGGCGTTAAACGCCCAGAATGGTGCACATTCTGGCGTTTAACGCCCAAAGCACTACCCTTTTGGGCGTTAAACACCCAGCCAGGCACCCTGGCTGGCGTTTAAACGCCAGTTTGCCTTCTTCACTGGGCGTTTTGAACGTCCAGCTTTTTTTGTGTAATTCCTCTGCTGTATGTTCTGAATCTTCAATTCTCTGTATTATTGACTTGAAAAGACACAAATAAAAATTTTTTTGGATTTTTAATAATGAGGAATAATCAAAATGCAACTAAAATCAAATAACAATGCATACAAGACACCAAACTTAGCAGTTTGTATACTACTGACACTAACAAAATGAGAATGCACATGAGAAACACAAAACACTCAAGTCAAGAGAATTTAAAGATCAGAGTAATGAAATCATCAAGAACATCTTGAAGATCACTTAAGACACATGAATGAATGCAAGAAGAACAGAAACATGCAACTGACACCAAACTTAACATGAGACACTAGACTCAACAAGAAACATACAATAATTTTTTGGTTTTTATGATTTTGTAATAATTTTTTTTTGGATTTTTCGAAAATTAAGTGGAAAAGAAAAGAAAGATATCAAAATTCTTAGTGAGAATTCCAGGAATCATGCAATGTTAGTCTAAAGCTTTAGTCTAAAGAAATTAGACATGGCTAGCCAAGCTTCATCAAGACATTGCATTCAAGAGCTAAATTGATGAGAATCAATCAACTTTGGTGATGATAAGAACATCACCTTAAAACACTAGAATTCATTCTTAAGAACTCTAAAGATAAATACCTAATCTAAGCAACAAGATGAACCGTCAGTTGTCCAAACTCGAACAATCCCCGGCAACGTCGCCAAAAACTTGGTCCACGAAATTGTGATTCATTCTTTTCACAACTCAACAGTCCCCGGTAGTAGCTCCAAAAACTTGGTGCTCAATACCATGGTCTAAACACAACTTCGCACAACTAACCAGCAAGTGCACTGGGTCGTCCAAGTAATAAACCTTACGCGAGTAAGGGTCGATCCCACGGAGATTGTTGGTATGAAGCAAGCTATGGTCACCTTGTAAATCTTAGTCAGGCAGATTCAAATGGTTATGAATGATATATGAATAAAGCATAAAGATAGAGATACTTATGTAATTCATTGGTGAGAATTTCAGATAAGCGAATGGAGGTGCTTTGTCCCTTCCGTCTCTCTGCTTTCCTACTGTCTTCATCCAATCCTTCTTACTCCTTTCCATGGCAAGCTGTATGTTGGGCATCACCGTTGTCAGTGGCTACAGTCCCGTCCTCTCAGTGAAAATGTTCAACGCACCCTGTCACGGCACGGCTAATCATCTGTCGGTTCTCAATCAGGTTGGAATAGAATCCATTGATTTTTTTGCGTCTGTCACTAACGCCTAGCCTTCAGAAGTTTGAAGCTCGTCACAGTCATTTAATCATTGAATCCTACTCAGAATACCACAGACAAGGTTTAGACCTTCCGGATTCTCTTGAATACCGCCTTCAATTCTAGCTTATACCACGAAGATTCCGATTAAGGAATCCAAGAGATAAACATTCAAGCCTTGTTTGCTTGTAGAACGGGAGTGGTTGTCAGGCACGCGTTCATAAGTGAGAATGATGATGAGCGTCACATAATCATCACATTCATCAAGTTCTTGAGTGTGAATGAATATCTTGGAATAAGAACAAGTTGAATTGAATAGAAGAACAATAGTAATTGCAATAATACTCGAGGTACAGCAGAGCTCCACACCATAATCTATGGTGTGTAGAAACTCCACCGTTGAAAATACATAAGAACAAGGTCTAGGCATGGCCGAATGGCCAGCCTCCCAATGATCTAAGAACTAGATGTCCAAATATGATCCTAAGATCTAAAAATGATCCAAAATGAAAATACAATAGTAAAAGGTCCTATTTGTAGAGAACTAGTAGCCTAGGGTTTACATAAATGAGTAAATGACATAAAAATCCACTTCCGGGCCCACTTGGTGTGTGCTTGGGCTGAGCATTGAAGCATTTTCGTGTAGAGACTTTTCTTGGAGTTAAACGCCAGCTTTTGTGCCAGTTTGGGCGTTTAACTCCCATTCTTGTGCCAGTTCCGGCGTTTAACGCCGGGCAGTTTTGAGCTGATTTGGAACGCCGGTTTGGGCCATCAAATCTCGGGCAAAGTATGGACTATTATACATTGCCCGAAAGCCCAGGATGTCTACTTTCCAACGCCGTTGAGAGCGCGCCAATTGGGCTTCTATAGCTCCAGAAAATACACTTCGAGTGCAGGGAGGTTAGAATCCAACAGCATCTGCAGTCCTTTTCAGTCTCTGAATCAGATTTTTGCTCAGGTCCCTCAATTTCAGCCAGAAAATACCTAAAATCATAGAAAAACACACAAACTCATAGTAAAGTCCAGAAAAGTGAATTTTAACTAAAAACTAATAAAAATATAATAAAAACTAACTAAAATCTACTAAAAACATACTAAAAATAATGCCAAAAAGCGTATAAATTATCCGCTCATCAACACCCTGGAGGAAGAGCTTACTGGCATTTAAATGCCAGTAAGGAGCATCTGGCTGGCGTTCAATGCCAGAACAGAGCATGAATCTGGCGTTGAACGCCAGAAACAAGCAGCAATCTGGCGTTTAAATGCCAGGATTGCACCCTAAGGAAAGCTGGCGTTTAACGCCAGCAACAAGCATTAGGATGGCGTTAAACGCCAGAAACATGCTACATTTGGGCATTTAACGCCAGAAACAAGCTTCAGTCTGGCGTTAAATGCCAGGATTGCAGGCGAAGGGCATTTTACGTGCCTAATTAGTGCAGGGATGATTCATCCTTGACACCTCAGGATCTGTGGACCCCACAGGATCCCCACCTACCTCAACTCACCTTCTCTCCTCTTCACACAATCCAATAACACTCTTCCCCAAACACCCTTCACCAATCACCTCAATCTCTCTTTTCCATCACCTCTTCACCACTCACATCCATCCACTCTTCCCCATAAACCCCACCTACCTTCAAATCCAAAATCTCTTTCCCACCCAATCCCACCCTAAATGACCGAACCTCATTCCTTCTCCCTCCACTATATAAACTCCTCCATCCTTCTTCATTTTTACACAACACAACCCTCCCTTCTCCCCCTTGACCGAACCCACACATCTCTCCCTCTCCTCCATATCTTCTTCTTCTTCTTCTATTCTTTCTCTTCTTTTGCTCGAGGACGAGCAACATTCTAAGTTTGGTGTAGTAAAAGCATAGCTTTTTGTTTTTCCATAACCATTGATAGCACCCAAGGCCAGAGAAACCTCTAGAAAGAGGAAAGGGAAGACAAAAGCTTTCACCTCCGAGTCATGGGAGATGGAAAGATTCATCTCAAAAGCCCATCAAGACCACTTCTATGAAGTTGTGGCCAAGAAGAAGGTGATCCCTGAGGTCCCTTTCATGCTCAAGAAAAATGAGTATCTGAAGATCCGACATGAGATCCAAAGAAGAGGTTGGGAAGTTCTTACCAACCCCATTCAACAAGTCAGAATCTTAATGGTTCAAGAGTTCTATGCCAATGCATGGATCACTAGGAACCATGATCAAAGTATAAATCTGAATCCAAAGAATTTTCTTACAATGGTTCGGGAGAAATGCTTAGATTTCAGTCCAAAGAATGTAAGGTTGGCATTCAACTTGCCTATAATGCAAGAAGATGCAAGCCCCTACACTAGAAGGGTCAACTTTGATCAAAGGTTGGACCAAGTCTTCATGGACATATGTGTGGAAGGAGCTCAATGGAAAACAGACTCTAAAGGCAAGCCGGTTCAATTAAGAAGACTGGACCTTAAGCCTGTGGCTAGAGGATGGTTGAAGTTCATCCAACGCTCCATCATCCCTACTAGCAACCGATTCGAAGTTACTGTGGATCGGGCCATCATGATCCATAGCATCATGATTGGAGAGGAAGTAGAAGTTCATGAAGTCATCTCTCTAGAACTCTACAAAGTAGCCGAAAAGCCCTCCACCTTAGCAAGGCTAGCTTTTCCTCATCTTATTTTCCATCTATGCTACTCAGCTGGAGTTATCATAGAAGAAGACATCCTCATTGAAGAGGACAAGCCCATCACTAAGAAGAGAATGGAGCAAACAAGAGAGGCCATCCATGGATCTCAAGAGATGCATGAGGAAACTCATCATCAAGAAATCCCTGAGATGCCTCAAGGGATGCATTTTCCTCTAAACAACTATTGGGAACAACTCAACACTTCTCTAGAGGGATTGAGTCATGATATGAACCAATTAAGGGTGGAACACCAAGAGCACTCCATCATTCTCAATGAGATTAGAGAAGATCAAAGAGCTATGAGGGAGGAGCAACAAAGGCAAAGAAGAGATATAGAGGAGCTCAAGAACACCATTGGTCCTTCAAGGAGAAGGCGCCACCATCACTAAGGTGGACTCATTCCTTAACTTCCTTGTTCTTATCTTTCTATTTTTTGGTTTATAAACTTCATGTTTGTCTATGTTTGTGTCTTTGTTACATGATCATTAGTGTCTAGTGTCTATGTCTTAAGGCTATGAATAATTCCATGAATCCTTCACCTTTCTTAAATGAAAAATGTTTTTAATATAAAAGAACAAGAAGTACATGAGTTTCGAATTCATCCTTGAAATTAGTTTAATTATATTGATGTGGTGACAATACTTTTTGTTTTCTGAATGAATGCTTGAACAGTGCATATTTTTTATCTTGTTGTTTATGAATGTTAAAATTGTTGGCTCTTGAAAGAATGATGAAAAAGAGAAATGTTATTGATGATCTGAAAAATCATAAAATTGATTCTTGAAGCAAGAGAAAACAGTGAATAACAAAAGCTTGAGAAAAAAAAGTTGGCGAAAAAAATTATAAAAGAAAAAGAAAAAGCAAGCAGAAAAAGCCAATAGCCCTTAAAACCAAAAGGCAAGGGTAAAAAGCATCCAAGGCTTTGAGCATCAATGGATAGGAGGGCCCAAGGAAATAAAATCCAGGCCTAAGCGGCTAAATCAAGCTGTCCCTAACCATGTGCTTGTGGAATGCAGGTCCAAGTGAAAAGCTTGAGACTGAGTGGTTAAAGTCATAATCCAAAGCAAAAAGAGTGTGCTTAAGAGCTCTGGACACCTCTAACTGGGGACTTTAGCAAAGCTGAGTCACAATTTGAAAAGGTTCACCCAGTCATGTGTCTGTGGCATTTATGTATCCGGTGCTAATACTGGAAAATAAAGTGCTTAGGGCCACGACCAAGACTCATAAAAGTAGCTGTGTTCAAGAATCAACATACTTAACTAGGAGAATTAATAACACTATCTGAATTCTGAGTTCCTATAGATGCCAATCATTCTAAACTTCAAAGGATAAAGTGAGATGCCAAAACTGTTCAGAAGCAAAAAGCTACAAGTCCCGCTCATCTAGTTAGATCTAATATTCATTGATGTTTCGAGATTTATAGTATATTCTCTTCTTTTTATCCTAATTTATTTTCAGTTTCTTGGGGACAAGCAACAATTTAAGTTTGGTGTTGTGATGAGCAGATAATTTATACGCTTTTTGGCATTGTTTTTAGGTAGTTTCTAGTAGGATCTAGCTACTTTTAGGGATGTTTTTATTAGTTTTTATGAAAAATTCACATTTCTGGACTTTACTATGAGTTTGTGTGTTTTTCTGTGATTTCAGGTATTTTCTGGCTGAAATTGAGGGACCTGAGCAAAAATCTTATTCAGGCTGAAAAAGGACTGCTAATGCTGTTAGATTCTGACCTCCCTGCACTCGAAATGAATTTTCTGGAGCTACAGAACTCAAAATGGCGCGCTCTCAAAAACGTTGGAAAGTACACATCCAGATCTTTCCAGTAATATATAATAGTTCATACTTTATTCGAGTTTAGATGATGCAAACTGGCATTCAACGCCAGTTTCATGCTGCATTCTGGAGTAAAACGCCAGAAACACGTCACAAACCAGAGTTAAACGCCAAAAACACGTTACAACTTGGCGTTTAACTCCAGAAGAAGCCTCTTCATGTGTAAAGCTCAAGCTCAGCCCAAGCACACACCAAAGTGGGTCCCGAAAGTGGATTTCTGCATTTAGACTTATTTTTGTAAACCCTTGTAACTAGTCTAGTATAAATAGGACATTTTACTATTGTATTAGACATCTTTGGAATATATCTGTGATTTTACATCTTTGATCACATTTGGGGGGGCTGGCCACTTGGCCATGCCTGGATCATCACTTATGTATTTTCAACGGTGGAGTTTCTACACACCATAGATTAAGGGTGTGGAGCTCTGCTGTACCTCGAGTTTTAATGCAATCACTACTATTTTCTATTCAATTTAGCTTATTCTTGTTCTAAGATATTCGTTGCACTTCAACATGATGAATGTGATGATCCGTGACACTCATCATCATTCTCACCTATGAACGTGTGACTGACAACCACTTCCGTTCTACCTTAGACCGAGCGTATATCTCTTGGATTCCTTAATCAGAATCTTCGTGGTATAAGCTAGAACCCTTTAGCGGCCATTCTTGAGAATCCGGAAAGTCTAAATCTTGTCTGTGGTATTCCGAGTAGGATTCAGGGATTGAATGACTGTGACGAGCTTCAAATTCGCGATTGTTGGGCGTGGTGACAAACGCAAAAGAATCAATAGATTCTATTCCGACATGATCGAGAACCGACAGATGATTAGCCGTCTTGTGACAAGAGCATTTGGACCATTTTCATTGAGAGGATGGGAAGTACCATTGACAACGGTGATGCCCTACATACAGCTTGCCATGGAAAGCAGTAAGAAGGATTGGATGAAAGCAGTAGGAAAGCAGAGATTCAAAAGAAATACAGCATCTCCATACACTTGTCTGAAATTCCTACCAATGAATTACATAAGTATCTCTCTCTTTACTTTATGCTTTATTTATCTTTATTTTTGAAAACTCCATAACCATTTATTATCCGCCTAACTGAGATTTACAAGATGACCATAGCTTTCTTCATACCAACAATCTCCTTGGGATCGACCCTTACTCACATAAGGTTTATTACTTGGACGACCCAGTGCACTTGCTGGTTAGTTGTGCGAAGTTGTGAAGAATGTGAGTGAACCATAGTAGTGTGCACCAAGTTTTTGGAGCCATTGCTAAGAATTGTTCAAGTTATGAAAAGAGTAAATCACAATTTTGCCTATCAGGCACTTGGCATGCAATCTAATCTTTGAGAAATTAATGCCCAGCACCTCTTTGGGTTACTAAATGCTTTGTAGTAAGGTTGCTCTTGATAATGGACTTTTGGTTAATAATCATGGGTTAGTTAACCCAAATTATCAAGTGATAAAGCACTCCTCAGAACCTAATCATCCAAGCATATCCTAATACAAGCATATACCTAATCATTACCAACGTTAGTGCTGCCGTTAGTTGCCTAACATTGGCTTCTCTTTTATTCTTTCTCTTTTCTTTTTGCAAGGATCTTTTGGTTACAAAGGTCTCATATAATGCACACTAAGCTTATACTTAAGGGAACACTCTACCCTTCAACTTTATTAGCGAACTTACTAAGTATTCAAGCATGCACCACCACATAACCTTATTCTATCTTCTATCAAAATGGACCTTTTACTCTTTCTCTGTTTCACAATATTTTCTTTTATTCAGGCATGGAGAACAAAGCATACAACTCAAGCAAGATGAAATGACATAGGCACTTAGGTTAGCAAACTAAAATGACAATAAACGAAAAATAAACAGAATACAAATGATCATAAACTGAAAACAAACTCATGAACTAGGTTTGGAGGCATGTTATGTTTCATACATGCACTCCTTATTCAATGCTAAAATGAAAAAGGACCTCTACCACCTTTTATTCTTTGGATTGTTTTGCTTTCTTTTTGGTCTCCCTCTTGTGAATTGCTTGTATCTCCTTTCTCTTTTGTTTTCCCTTTTGCTTCTTCCAAAATCCAGCTTTTTTCATCTTCTTCTCCACTACCTCTTCATGGCGCAATGCTCTTCCTTCCTCCATTTCCTTGAGCTGTTCATAAACTCCATCATATTTTTGGATTGCTGGGTGTAAATTGGGCATATATCCAACTATGTAATTGAGCTTAGCCTGGGCATTCATGTCATAATCAAGTTTATTTATGTGTCTTCCTTCATAAAGAGTATTGAATTCATTGAATGCTCTCATGTTGTCAATCTGGCATTGGGTGAGCTCTTGCATTTGCTTCTCTAGATAGACTTGCCTTTCGGATACTTGGTGGATGGACTGAGAGAGTTGGGAGTAATGCTCTCTGTGTTGTTCTATTAATTGCATATGCAACTCCTTTTGTTGATTTATGAGCTAGAATTGGAAGTGCCTTTTGTTGTTCTTGGCTTTCCAGAAACTGCCTTGATAGACCATCAATGGCTTCTTGTATTTGACTCATATTCAAGGTGGTTGGGGCTTGTTCTTCCTCTTGTTGTTCTCTTTCTTGATGTTCCTCTTCTTGTTGTTCCACCCTTCTCCTCCTTTGAGACCTTCTCTGATTTTGGGCAGCTGTGACATATGACACCCTTTGAGGGGGTGATTGGTTTGCCCACGGTCACCCATTGTGGGTCTACATCCTCAAACACCACCTTAGCTCTCTTGCATAGGTGTAGGATGGTGCTAGGATAGTGGAGCCAAGAGTCAAGGTCACTCTTCTCTGATATCTCTTGATTGCGCTTTGCTATAAGCTCATGGACTCTTATTGGACACACTGACCCACGCAGAGCGCAGGAAACAACCTGATATACCTAACAAGTAAAATTAATTCTTGAATTTGTAGCAAATTTCAATTTAGTTCCTGAAATTTCAATTAAACATATCTCATATTAGTCTTTGATATGATTTTTAGTATAAAAATATTAATAGAACGTTGATATAGACAATCAGATGCCACACTGAACCTATAAAATGATACAGTTTTTGACATTCAAATAACTCAAAAACGATGTCGTATCACTTATTTTGTTAGGTAAAATTTAAATAAACACTACTTATAATAATTTTAGGTTATTTAGGTGTCAAAATCAAAACGACATCATTTTACAGAGTCTAGCATGGCGTCCGCCTGTCTACGATAGCGTTCTTATACATTGAAAATTGTTTCAAGGACTAACATGAGTCATATTCGCAAAGTTTGGGAACTAAATAAAGACAATTGAAACTTCTATTATATATTATTAATTTTACAACTAAAATGTACCACATGTCATTTTCTCAATGCAATTAGAATCAAATCTTTCCCTCCAAAATTAAGAAATTCTCCTTTCCTCACTAATTTTACAACCAAAATATGCCAAATGTCACTCCCTCATTGTAATTAAAATCAAATCTTTTCCTCTAAAATTAAAGAATTCTTCCCTCTTTCCTACTAATTTTACAACCAAAATGTGCCACATGTCACTCTTTCATTGCAATTGAAATCAAATCTTTTCCTCCAAAATTAAAGAGTTCTCCCCTCCACCATCTTCTTTTCTCTATCTCTCTCGTTCCTTCAACCACTCTATCTATTTTATATATCATCAATATCAATGACTAATTACTAATTTGATAATAAAAATGTGTAACATGACATTCTTTAATTACATTAAAATTAAAATTGAAATATTAAAATTGAAATATACCTATATTATGTATTATATATTACTATCTAATTTAATAATCAAATATGTCACATGACACTCTCTTATTAAAATTGAGAGAATATTTTTTTTCCAAATTTAATAAACTCCCTTCCTACATTCTCTCATCTACCTCTCTTCATTTTTCTATTTCTCTCTACCTTCTTCACTCTATATATAATTTATATTTTATATTAGTAATTTGACAAATCAAAATATTATCCGATATTTTTTATTACAATTAAAATAAAAATTTTTCTTCCAAAATTAACAAACTCTCACAATTAAACTATCTTTGTCTTTTTTTCTACCTTTCTATTTTACAGAAAATAAAATTAACAAAATAATATCATTCAAATAAAAAATATTATTATTATTATTATTATTATTATTATTATTATTATTATTATTATTATTATTATTATTATATACATATTTTTTATTTAGTTTTAAATTTTCATCACTTGGCTTTCTAATCTATATTTTTATTCCTCTTCTTTCAAATATTTATTACATATAATTTGGAGAGAATACTAATGTTATAATTAAAAGTTAGAATCAAAATTTAATTATTTTAAAAAAATAATTTTGAGTTAATTTTATAACTATCAGTACAATTTTTTATGCTAATATCTAATTATATTTTTATATATATAGAGAAAAAATATTATTTTTAAATAGCAAGTATAAAAATTAATTATTTCTATTTGTGCAACAGACTTAACACCTAATTAAATGTAAAAGTATACACGTTAAATTGTTTCAAATTTTAGATAATGAATATTAAAATTAATTATTAATAAAAAATTAGACTTTTCATATAAAAATAATAACTAAAAATCTTATTATTTGATTTTTTATATATAGAGACTTTGGTCTTTTTAGTCAGAGACTTTTGTCAACTTATGACTTTTTTTGTAAAAATAGTTTGATTTTATAAATCTTTTGTGACATGCATAATCTATACTGTTAGAACAAAGTGGACCATAATTTTAAAAAAAATTATATTTCTGTAATATTATTACGGATAAAAATACTAATTAAAGACTAAATTAAGACTCGGATATAAATTCATAGACCAAATTGAATATTATCTCTACCAAGTAACAACAATCTTGTGAATCCGCATATTGCACATCTAACATACATGACTACTTAAATAACCATTGACAATATCTCTGTTAAAAAATGTACAATGTACAATGATTACATCTTTTCTAGAAAGATTTATTTCTACTTGGTTATATTATGCATACTAGAATAGATAATATAGTTATCAAAAACAGAACCCCATTAAGCAGAAATATGCATAAGTAACTTAGGAAAAGATAAACTGATCAAGTAGACCAGAACCTACCACAAGCTACAACAATATCGTCAAACTTGATATCATTTGCCCCACTTTGAATTTGTTGCTCAATTTCCCGAATTGCCTCTATATATCCCCTGAACCAGAATCAAATCCTAATAATGTAAGATATACTAATAAAGTATCTAAAATAAAGAATTTTAAAACAATGTTAATCTGGCTCAGCTAAAAAAAATAGTTGAAAATTAACAGTCAAAATTTGGGAAATAGTACCAAGAGAGCCAAAACAGCTATAGAACAGTTCGAAGAAGAGAGCCATAACAGTTCGAAGTGGTGGTAGGTGGCAGACAAGGCGGAGAGTAGGGCTGTTCTGGCTTTTTCACCAGAATTTACTTCATCAATTAGTTGGAGATTTAGAGCAAGATCTAAGATAAACAACCACAAAAATTGCAAAAAAAAAAAAAATGGAAATTACCCCTGAATACCTGAACCCCATTACCCGCAACACAGTAGCATCCCACCATCCTTTAGCTATGGAAATTAAATGGAAACAAAATGGCAAAGTGTTACGGCCTGGCCCAAAGGGAACATGGGCCGACCCGACCCACTAACCACCCAACTCGAACGGTCGGGTGTGAGGCGTTCATTTGCCGACCCGGACACGCGTTCAGGACAGCTAGCCGCTACAGCTGTATAAGGAAGCTTCGAGAAAGGTGGGTTCTGCCCTTGTGGGACCCATTTCTGACACAGTATATATGGGGAGGGTCCTACTCCTCCCCCAAGGTATATCATATATCACTTTACCCTTTTCTCTCCCGCACACTCAACTGACTTGGGTGTCAGAGTGTCTTTGCAGGTGATACCTCCCTCCACAACAGGAACTCGGGAAGTCGGCTGCTCCAGTTCCATCTCCACCACCCTGAACCAGGCAGAAAGCTCACCTTACCACCCGAGGGATCTCCCCAAACCGTCCGGTACCCGAGCTACCGAACATTGGCGCCGTCTGTAGGGATACGCCTAAATGGAGATCGTGCAAGGTCCAGGGGACTATGGCCGCACGGCAGGCCTCGAGGGGGCAGCATCCGTTGCCTCTCCCCGCGAGCGGCTGAGGTCCCCTCCGCGACGAACCGAGCCGCAGTCGAGAGCCCAAGAAAGACGCCCCTTCGGGGGAACTGGTAGCAACAGTGCTAGGATAATGCAGGAACTGCGCCATAGGGTGCAGAACCTGGAGTGCCAATTAGCATATCAGGAGCATCATCAGCAGACTTCTGACCCCAACAACTCCCAATCTCCCGAGAGTCGGGGAAGAACCTCCTACCGAAGTAGTCGCTCCCGACGTACTCCCGTCTCGAGATCGGGATCGGGAAGTAGCCGGGAGGACCGAGAACACCCTAGGAGGCGAAATGACACAATCATCCATGCCCGAGGTAAGCGGGCGTGCACCATGAAGCGAGACCACGAAAGCGGAGAAGAGAGATCTAGGGGAACACGACGACCCGTGATCATCGATGCCACCCCATTCCATCGTTCCATCCTTGAAGTCCGGTTGCCAAAGCACTTTGACAAACCAACGGACATGAGGTATGATGGAACCTAAGACCCGCAGGAGCACCTCACGGCCTTTGAGGCCAGAATGAACCTGGAGGGAGTGGGAGATGAAGTAAGGTGCCGCGCCTTCCCGGTCACCCTGGCAGGCCCTGCGATACGGTGGTTCAATAGTCTCTCGCAGGGCTCCGTGGCCGGCTTCTCGGATATCAGTCGTGCCTTCTGAGCACAATTTACCACCAGAATCGCGAAGGCAAAACACCCGATCAATCTACTCGGTGTCACTCAGAAAACCCACGAGACGACCAGAAAGTACCTAGATCGTTTCAACAACGAGTGCTTAGAGATCGAGGGGTTAACCGATTCAGTGACCAGTCTCTGCCTGATGAACGGGCTCCTTAACGAGGACTTCAGAAAGCACCTCACCACAAAGTCAGTCTGGACGATGCAAGAAATCTAAACTGTAGCCCGCGAATACATTAACGATGAGGAAGTCAGTCAAGTTGTGGCCACCAACAAGCGGCAGCCCTCCTACACTCAACCCAGGCAACACTGCAATGGAGAAAGACAGAAGGAGCACGCCAGAGACGGCGGTCCGAGCAAGCCACCCAGACCGTTCCTTCGTGTTGGAAAATTCACCAATTACACTCCCCTCGCCCTCTCCATCATAAAAGTTTACCAACAAATAGTTGAGAAGGGAATCTTGTCAAAGCCCCGTCCTCTGAATGACCGAATTGGGGGGAACAAGAGCCTCTACTGTGATTACAATAAGGGCTATGAACACAAAATACATGACTGTTTTGACCTGAAGGACACACTGGAGCAAGCGATCAGGGACGGAAAACTAGCCGAATTCTCCGACCACATCAGGGAGCCGAGGAGACGAAATCGCGACCATGATGGGGAAGACAAGACCCGAACGGTATAGCGACGGCAAGAGCCAAGGGACAACGACCACGGTCTCACCGTAGTGAATGTAGTAACTGCGAGAAACACGGCTCCAAGGTCGAGATCGGCGCACAAAAAAGACGCCAAAGTCTTGGCGGTCTCCTCCTCGTCTTCGCGAAACTCCAAAAGAGCCCCATCCATTTCTTTCGGCCCAGAAGACCAATGGTTCGACGAGGTCCCGGAAAGCTCCTCCATGGTCATCACGGCCAGGGTCGGAACCAGTCCCGTCAAACAGATCCTTATAGACACGGGGGCATACTTGAACATTATGTTTCGCAACGTGTTCGATGCATTAGGACTACGGGATGCCGACTTGACAACTCACCAGCATGGTGTCGTAGGGCTAGGCGATCACTTCATCCAGCCATACGGGATAATCTCCCTGCCGGTCTCCATAGGACAAGGACAGGGGCGAAGATTGGTAATGGCTGAATTCGTAGTTCTGCGGGACTCCACGGCCTACAACATCATCCTAGGGAGGAAGACCATTAACGATGTCGGGGCAGTTATCAGTACAAAGCTGCTAGTGATGAAGTTTGTCACAGATAACGGATCTATGGGATCCATAAGAGGAGAATTGGAAACGGCGGTCGCTTGCGACAATGCCAGCCTCTCCTTGAGGAAAAAATCCAAAGAAGCATCGGGGGTGTTCCTCGCCGACCTGGACGCTAGGGTTGATGACAAGTACAGACCCGAGCCAGAGGGGGACTTGGAGAAGTTTAGGGTCGGGGACACGGAGGAAAAGTTCACGTTCATAAATAGAAACCTCCTGCATGAATTGAAAGAGCCTTTGGTAGAAATGATCAGGGCCAATGGCGATTTGTTTGCCTGGACGCCAGCCAACATGCCGGGGATAGACCCTCATCTCATGTCACACCGCCTGGCCGTCAAGATGGAAGCCCGACCAGTGGCTCAAAGGAGAAGGAAGATGTCACGGGAAAGAGCAGAGAAGGTGGCCAAGCAAACGGTCAGCCTCCTGGAAGCAGGTTTTATCTGAGAACTAGATTACTCGACCTGGTTGTCGAATGTAGTTCTTGTAAAAAAGCACAATGGGAGATGGAAGATGTGTGTAGATTACTCCGATCTTAACAAAGCATGCCCCAAGGACTGCTACCCCCTTCCTAACATCGACACACTTGTTGATGCAGCGGCAAGGTACCGGTATCTGAGCTTTATGGACGCCTACTCCGGCTAGAATCAGATACTAATGCACCGGCCTGACGAGGATAAAACAGCATTCATAACGCCGAACGGAATCTATTGCTACAAGGTGATGCCATTTGGCTTGAAAAACGCGGGGGCCACATACCAGAGATTGATGAACAAGATATTCAGCGATCTCATAGGCAAGACGGTGGAAGTCTTTGTAGACGATATCCTCGCGAAGACCACCCGACCTGATGATCTCCTGAGCGACTTGGGGAACGTGTTCGCATCCCTCCGACAACACGGCATGAGGCTCAACCCACTCAAGTGCGCCTTCGCCATGGAGGCCAGAAAATTCCTAGGATTTATGATCACCCAAAGGAGGGTGGAAGCCAACCCCGAAAAGTGCCAGGCGATACTCCAAATGAAGAGCCCGGGCTGTGTGAAAGACGTCCAGAGACTGGCAGGAAGGCTCACCGCGCTGTCTCGCTTCCTCGGAGCGTCGGCGGTAAAAGCCCTACCCTTTTTCAATCTGATGAGAAAAGGAATAGCATTCGAATGGACCCTCGCATGCGAGGCGGCGTTCAATCACTTCAAAGAGGTCCTGGCAGCACCCTCTGATGAGCGGATAATTTATATGCTTTTTGGCATTAGTTTTAGATAGTTTTTAGTATAATCTAGCTATTTTTATGGATGTTTTCATTAGTTTTATGCTAAATTCACATTTTTTGACTTTACTATGAGTTTGTGTATTTTTTTTGTGATTTCAGTAATTTGTGGCTGAAATTGAGGGACCTGAGCAAAACTCTGATAGAAGGCTAACAAAGGACTGCTGATGCTGTTGGATTCTGACCTCCCTGCACTCGAAATGGATTTTCTGGAGCTACAAAACTCCAAATGGCGCGCTCTCAACGCCAGTTCCATGTTGCATTCTGGAGTCAAACGCCAGAAACACGTCACGAACCAGGGTTGAACGCCAGAAACATGTTACAACTTGGCATTCAACTCCAAAAGAAGCCTCTGCATGTGTAAAGCTCAAAATCAGCCCAAGCACACACCAAGTGGGCCCCAGAAGTGGATTTCTGCATCAATTACTTACTTCTGTAAACCCTAGTAGCTAGTCTAGTATAAATAGGACATTTTACTATTGTATTAGTCATCTTTTGACCACATATCTGGTCCTTCTCCTTATTTTCAAATTCATATCACATTTTAGGGGCTGGCCATTCAGCCATGCCTGGACCTTCATCACTTATGTATTTTCAACGGTGGAGTTTCTACACACCATAGATTAAGGGTGTGGAGCTCTGCTGTACCTCAAAGTTTTAATGCAATTACTACTATCTTTTATTCAAATTCAATCTTATTTCTGTTCTAAGATACTACTCGTACTTCAACCTAATGGATGTGATGATCCGTGACACTCATCATCATCCGTCCCTATGAACGCATGCCTGACAACCACTTCCGTTCTTCAAGCGAAAGCTAGAGTGTGTATCTCTTGGATTCTTGATGCACGACGCATGGTTGCCCTCGCCTGACAACCGAGCCTTCCATTCCGTGAGATCAGAGTCTTCGTGGTATAAGCTAGAATTGATGGTGGCATTCATGAGAATCCAGAAAGTCTAAACCTTGTCTGTGGTATTCCGAGTAGGATTCTGGGATTAAATGACTGTGACGAGCTTCAAACTCGCGATTGTTGGGCATGATGACAAACGCAAAAGAATAAAGGGATTCTATTCCGACATGATCGAGAACCGACAGATGATTAGCCGTGTCGTGACAGAGCATTTGGATCTTTTTCACTGAGAGGATGGGATGTAGCCATTGACAACGGTGATGCCCTACGTACAGCTTGCCATGGAAAGGAGTATGAAGGATTGGATGAAGGTAGTAGGAAAGCAGAGATTCAGAAGGAGCACAGCATCTTCATTCGCCTATCTGAAATTTCCATCAATGATCTACATAAGTATTTTTATCTTTATTTTCTGTTTATTTATTATTATTATTCGAAAACTCTATCACAATTTATTATCCGCCTGACTGAGATTTACAAGATGACCATAGCTTGCTTCATACCAACAATCTCTGTGGGATCGACCCTTACTCACGTAAGGTTTATTACTTGGACGACCCAGTACACTTGCTGGTTAGTTGAGCGAAGTTGTGAAATTATGTTTAGACCATGGTATTGAGCACCAAGTTTTTGGGGCCATTACTGGGGAATCAATTTCGAACAACAATTTAAGTATGAATCACAATTTCGTCCACCAAGTTTTTGGTGCCGTTGCCAGGGATTGTTCGATTATGGATAACTGACGGTTCATCTTGTTGCTCAGATTAGGTAATTTTCTTTTTTATTTTCTTTTCAAAAAGTTTTCAAAAATATTTTTCAAAATTTTCCCTTTGTTTTCGAAAAATCCTTCAGAGTTTTTAAAAATGAATTCTAGAGTTTCAAAATGGTATGCTGAAGCTTGGCTGGCCATCAAGCTTTAGACTGACCTGGTATGATTCCTGGGATTTTGATTGAGGACTTTGAATTCATTACTTGCTTTTTCCTATATGTTTTTCAAAAAATATAAAATAAAATACAAAAAAATTCATAAAATGATAAAAAACCAAAAATATTTTGTGTTTCTTGTTTGAGTCTTGTGTCATGTTTTAAGTTTGGTGTCAATTGCATATTCATCTTGTTCTTGCATTTTTCGAAAATTCATGCATTTATAGTGTTCTTCATGATCTTCAAGTTGTTCTTGGTAAGTCTTCTTGTTTGATCTTGATGTTTTCTTGTTTTGTGTCTTTTATTGTTTTTCATGTGCATTTTTGCATTCATAGTGTCTAAGCCTTAAAGATTTCTAAGTTTGGTGTCTTGCATGTTTTCTTTGCATCAAAAATTTTTCAAAAATATGTTCTTGATGTTCATCATGATCTTCAAAGTGTTCTTGGTGTTCATCTTGACATTCATAGTGTTCTTGCATGCATAATGCGTTTTGATCCAAAATTTTCATGTTTTGGGTCATAATTGTGTTTTTCTCACTCATCATTAAAAATTTAAAAAATCAAAAAAATATCTTTTCCATAATTTCCTCAAAAATTTCGAAATTTTGGGTTGACTTAGTCAAAAAATTTTTAAAATTAGTTATTTCTTGTAAGTCAAGTCAAATTTTCAATTTTAAAAATCTTATCTTTTTCAAAACTTTTTCAAAAATCAAATCTTTTTCATTTTTCTTATTAATTATCGAAAATTATTTAAAATATTTTTCAAAAATATTTTTCTTAGTTTTATCTTTATTTTCGAAAATTATGCTAACAATTAATATGATTGATTCAAAAATTTGAAGTTTGTTACTTTCTTGTTAAGAAAGGTTCAATCTTTAAATTCTAGAATCTTATCTTTTAGTTTCTTGTTAGTAAAGTAATCAATTTTAATTTTAAAAATTAAATCTTTCTTATCATATCTTTTATATTATATCTTTTTCAAAATTTTATCTTTTTCAAATATTTGATTTCAAACTATCTTCTTATCTTCGTATCTTTTCAAATTTGATTTTCAAATCTTTTTCAAACTAACCAATTAACTTTTGTTTGTTTCTTATCTTTTTCAAAATCACCTAACTAATTTTCTCTCTATAATTTTCGAAAATACCTCACCTCTTTTTCAAAATTCTTTTTAATTGATTAATTATTTTAAATTTTAATTTTAATTTTATTTCTTATCTTAATTTTCGAAAATCATTAACTCCTTTTCAAAATTATTTTCGAAAACTTCTGTCTCCCATCTTATTCTATTTATTTATTCATTTACTAACATTTCTCTTCATCTCAAATTACTGCCTCTATCCTCACCCTTGTGTTTGGATTATTCATTCTTCTTCACTCTTATTCCCTTTCTTCTTCTACTAACAATAAGGAACCTCCTTACTGTGACATAGAGGATTCCTCTTCCTTTTCTGTTCTCTTCTTTCTCATATGAGCAGGAACAATGAAAAAGGCATTCTTGTTGAAGTTGATCCAGAACTTGAAAAGACTCTGAAGAGGAAACTAAGAGAAGCTAAATTACAACAATCCAGAGACAACCTTGCTGAAATTTTCGAACAAGAAAAGGAGATGGCAGTCGAACCCAACAACAACAATGCAAGAAGGATACTTTGTGATTATACCACACCTACGTCCAAGTTTGATGGAAGAATACATCCAACAGTACTAAAGAGGCATCTTCTGAAGAAGAAGCTTATGATCCTGAAAACCCTGCAATGGCAGAGGTAAATTACATGGGTGAACCTTTTGGAAACACCTATAATTCTTCATGGAAAAATCATCCAAATTTCTCATGGAAGGATCAACAAAAGCCTCAACAAGGCTTTAATAATGGTGGAAGAAACAGGTTTAGGAATGGCAAGCCTTTTCCATCATCTTCTCAGCAACAGACAGAGAATTCTGAGCAGAGCACCTCTAACTTAGCAAATATAGTCTCTGATCTGTCTAAGGCCACTTTAAGCTTCATGAGTGAAATAAGGTCCTCCATTAGAAATTTGGAGGCACAAGTGGGCCAGCTGAGTAAGAAAGTCACTGAAACTCCTCCTAGTACTCTCCCAAGCAATACAGAAGAGAATCCAAAGAGAGAATGCAAGGCCATTGATATAGTCAATATGGCCGAATGCAAGGAGGAAGGGGGGGACGTGAATCCCAATGAGGAAGACCTCATGGGACGTCTCCCAACCAAGAAGGAGCTCCCTATTGAGGACCCAAAGGAATCTGAGGCTCATATAGAGACCATAGAGATTCCATTAAACCTCTTTCTGCCATTCATGAGCTCTGAAGACTATTCTTCCTCTGAAGAGGATGAAGATGTAACTGGAGAGTAAGTTGCTCAATATCTAGGAGCCATCTTGAAGTTGAATGCCAAGTTATTTGGAAATGAGACTTGGGAAGGTGAACCTCCCTTGCTCATTGGTGAACTAGATACATGGGTTCAGCAAACTTTACCTCAAAAGAAACAAGATCCTGGTAAATTCTTAATACCTTGTATCATAGGCACCATGACCTTTGAAAAGGCTCTGTGTGACCTAGGGCCAGGTATAAATCTTATGCCACTCTCTGTAATGGAGAAGCTGGGGATCATTGAGGTACAACATACCATATTCTCATTACAAATGGCAGACAAGTCAGTAAGACAAGCTTATGGATTAGTAGAGGACGTGTTAGTGAAGGTTAAAGGTCTTTACATCCCTGCTGATTTCATAATCTTAGACACTAGGAAGGAGGAGGATGAATGCATCATCCTTGGAAGACCCTTCCTAGCCACAGCAGGAGCTGTGATTGATGTTGACAGAGGAGAACTAGTCCTTCAATTAAATGCGGACTACCTTGTGTTTAAAGCTCATGGATCTTCTTCTGCAACCATGGAGAGGAAGCATGAAAAGCTTCTCTCAGTACAGAGTCAAACAAAGCCCCCACAATCAAACTGTAAGTTTGGTGTTGGGAGGCCACAACCAAACTCTAAGTTTGGTGTTGACTCCCCACATCCAAACTCTAAGTTTGGTGTTGGGAGTCTACAAACATTGACCTGATCACCTGTGTGGCTCCATGAGAGCCTACTGTCAAGCTATTGACATTAAAGAAGCGCTTATTGGGTGGCAACCCAATTTTTATTTATCTAATTTTATTTTTCTTTTTATTGTTCTTTTATGTTTTATTAGGTTCATGATCATGTGGAGTCACAAAATAAATACTAAAATTAAAAACAGATTAAAAAACAAGCAGAAAAAAAGCACACTCTAGAGGAAGGACTTTTTGGCATTCAACGCCAGTAAAGAGCATCTGGCTGGCGTTGAATGCCAGAAATAAGTAACATCCTGGCATTTAAACGCCAGGAATACACTCTGAGGAGAGCTGGCGCTGAACTCCAAAAACAAGCATGGAACGGGCGTTCAACGCCAGAAACATGCTGCAAATGGGCGTTGAACGCCCAAAACAAGCATGAAGCTGGCGTTCAACGCCAGAAACAAGCATCAATCTGGCGTTGAATGCCTGGAATGTATGCAGAGGGCGTTTTACACGCCTTACTGGTGCAGGGATGTAAATCCTTGACACCTCAGGATCTGTAGACCCCACAGGATCCCCACCTACCTCAATCTCTCTTTTCCATCACCTCTTCACCACTCACATCCATCCATCCTTCCCACCCAAACCCACCCTACATGGCCGAAACACAAACATCTCTCCCTCTCCTCCATATCTTCTTCTTCTTCTTCTATTCTTTCTTCTTTTGCTCGAGGGCGAGCAATATTCTAAGTTTGGTATGGTAAAAGCATAGCTTTTTTGTTTTTTCATAACCATTTATGGCACCTAAGGCCAGAGAAACCTCAAGAAAGAGGAAAGGGAAGACAATTGCTTCCACCTCTGAGTCATGGGAGATGGAGAGACTCATCTCAAGGGTCCATAGCTCAGTAGAAAAGCATTTGACTGCAAATCAAGAGATCCCTGAGATACCTCAGGGGATATATTTTCCTTCACACAATTATTGGGAGCAACTAAGGATAGGAGCACCAAAATCACTAGGGATCAAGCAGCAGAGGCAAGGAAGAGACATCAAGGAGCTCAAAAAAAAAAGCATCCTTGGTTCTTCAAGAAGAAAGTGCCACCATCACTAAGGTGGACTCATTCCTTGTTCTTATTTTTTTGGTTTTTCGATTTTTATACTATATGTGTGTTTATGTTTTGTGTCTCTACCTCATGATCATTAGTATTGAGTAACTATGTGATGAGCGGATAATTTATACGCTTTTTGGCATTATTTTCAGTATGTTTTGAGTATATTTTAGTTAGTTTGTATTACATTTTTATTAGTTTTTAGTTAAAATTCACTTTTCTGGACTTTACTATGAGTTTGTGTGTTTTTCTGTGATTTCAGGTATTTTCTGGCTGAAATTGAGGGACCTGAGCAAAAATCTGATTCAGAGACTGAAAAGGACTGCAGATGCTGTTGGATTCTGACCTCCCTGCATTCGAAGTGGATTTTCTGGAGCTACAGAAACCCCATTCGTGCGCTCTCAACGGCGTTGAAAAGTAGACATCCTGGGCTTTCCAGCAATGTATAATAGTCCATACTTTGCCCGAGATTTGATGGCCCAAACCGGCGTTGCAAATCAGCTTCAGAATTCCCAGCGTTTAACGCTGAAACTGGCATAAAAATTGGAGTTAAACGCCCAAACTGGCATAAAAGCTGGCGTTTAACTCCAGAAAGAGTCTCTACACGAAAATGCTTCAATGCTCAGCCCAAGCACACACCAAGTGGGCCTGGAAGTGGATTTTTCTGTCATTTACTCATTTCTGTAAACCCTAGGTTACTAGTTCACTATTAATAGGATCTTTTGACATTGTATCTGTACCTCATGACACTTTACACGTTTCTCATTGTGTCTTCTACAGTATGAGTCTCTAAACCCCATGGTTGGGGATGAGGAGCTCTGTTGTGTCTTGATAGATTAATGCAATTACTACTGTTTTTCATTCAGTCATGCTTGCTTCCATTCTAAGATATCACTTGTTCTTAAACCTGATGAATGTGATGATCCGTGACACTCATCATCATTCTCAACTATGAACGTGTGCCTGACAACCACCTCCGTTCTACCTTAGATTGAGTAGATATCTCTTGGATTCCTTAATCAGAATCTTCGTGGTATAAGCTAGAATTGATGGCGGCATTCAAGAGAATCCGGAAGGTCTAAACCTTGTCTGTGGTATTCTGAGTAGGATTCAAGGATTGAATGACTGTGATGAGCTTCAAACTCCTGAGGGCTGGGCGTTAGTGACAGACGCAAAAGAATCACTGGATTCTATTCCAATCCGATTGAGAACCGACAGATGATTAGCCGTGCTGTGACAGAGCGCGTTGAACATTTTCACTGAGAGGATGGGAGGTAGCCATTGACAACGGTGTAACCCTACATATAGCTTGCCATGGATGGAGCCTTGCGTGTTTGAAGAAGAAGACAGTAGGAAAGCAGAGGTTCAGAAGACAGAGCATCTCCAAAACCTCAACCTATTCTCCATTACTGCAAAACAAGTACTTATTTCATGTTCTTTTGCTTTTCACAATCAATCCTGATAATTTTTTATATCCTGACTAAGAGTTACAAGATAACCACAGCTTGCTTCAAGCCGACAATCTCCGTGGGATCGACCCTTACTCACGTAAGGTATTACTTGGACGACCCAGTGCACTTGCTGGTTAGTTGTGTGGGATTGCGAAAGTGTTATTGCAATTTCGTGCACCAAGTTTTTGGCGCCGTTGCCGGGGATTGTTTGAGTTTGGACAACTAACGGTTTATTTTGTTGCTTAGATTAGGACTGTTTTATTTTGTTGGTTTAGAGTCTTTTATTTGAGTATAATTTCATATTTTAAGTTTGGTGTCAATTACATGCTTTTGTTTTTCTTTTATTTTTTTTTCGAAATTACTTGTTCTTAGTCCCTTTTTGATCTTTAAAAATTCTAAGTTTGGTGTCTTCTTTGCATTTTTCTTTAGGTTTTCGAAAATTTATGTTTGATTTTCTGAAAAATTTTAAGTTTGGTGTCTCTTTGTTGTTTTTATCTTTCCTCTTTTCAAAAAAATATATATACATATATATCTTGATTACTATTCACATCAATTCCCTTTTCTCCATCATGGACATAAATGGGAATGAACAGTCCAAAAGGACTCTAGGGTCGTATGCTAACCCCATTACAGCTGCATATGGGAATAGCATTTGTATACCTCCCATTAAAGCTAGTAGCTTTGAGCTAAATCCTCAACTCATTATCATGGTGCAGCAAAATTGCCAGTATTCTGGTCTTCCACAGGAAGAACCTACTGAGTTTCTGGCATAATTCTTACAAATTGCTGACACAGTACGTGATAAAGATGTGGATCAGGATGTCTACAGGC
Organism: Arachis stenosperma; assembly: GCF_014773155.1. Lineage (NCBI taxonomy): Eukaryota > Viridiplantae > Streptophyta > Magnoliopsida > Fabales > Fabaceae > Arachis > Arachis stenosperma. The sequence continues at coordinate 42,820,882 of NC_080378.1, read as the reverse complement.
TATTACTGTTTCCATTTGCTGTAAAAGATCAAGCTAAGAGGTGGTTGAATAACCAACCTACAGCAAGCATAAAGACATGAAAACAGTTATCAGACAAATTCCTGAATCAATTTTACCCTCCAAAAAGGATGACACAGCTAAGGCTGGACATCCAAGGCTTTAAACAAGAGGATAATGAATCCCTTTATAATGCCTAGGAGAGGTATAGAGGTATGCTAAGAAAATGCCCCTCTGAAATGTTTTCAGAGTGGGTACAGTTAGACATCTTCTACTATGGGCTTACAGAAAAAGCTCAGATGTCTCTAGACCACTCAGCAGGTGGATCTATACATATGAGGAAGACGATTGAGGAGACTCAAGAGCTTATAGATACTGTTGCTAGAAATCAACATTTGTACTCTAGCAATGAGTTCTCCGCAAAAGAAGAAGTTATGACAGTAGCCACTGATCCTAATCCTCAAGAACAGATGATTGAGCTTAATCAGCAGTTACACCTGATGGCAAAACAGTTAGCAGAATTTAAAGAGATGCTCCAAGAAACTAAAATTGCTAACAAGAATATAGAATCACAGTTGAATCAGGCAAAACAGCAGCTATCTAAACAGATAACAGAAGAATGCCAAGCAGTTCAACTGAGGAGTGGGAAGACATTGAATAACACTGCTCAAAGTAGCAAAAAGCCAACAAAGGAACAATTGACAGAGGATTGCCAAACCACTATCCAAAATCCCTCTGAGGACAGTAAGAGCCCAGAGAGGAATACTATTGGCGTTCAAACGCCAGAAAAGGGGGGAAAGCTGGCGTTAAACGCCCATTCCCTGCCCAGTTCTGGCGTTCAAACGCCAGAAAAGGGGGAAAGTTGGCGTTAAACGCCCATTTTCCACCCAATCCTGGCGTTCAAACGCTAAAGGGAAACCAGACACCTGAGAGTGCTGATAGTAACCCCTCAAAAAAGGCTTCTCCAACCACTTCTGTAAGGAATAAACCTGCAGCAACCAAGGTTGAAGAATATAAAGCCAAGATGCCTTATCCACAGAAACTCCGCCAAGCGGAACAGGATAAGCAATTTGCCCGCTTTGCAGACTATCTAAGGACTCTTGAAATAAAGATTCTGTTTGCAGAGGCACTTGAGCAAATACCTTCTTATGCTAAATTCATGAAGGAAATCTTAAGCCATAAGAAGGATTGGAGAGAAACTGAAAAAGTATTTCTCACTGAAGAATGCAGTGCAGTCATTCTGAAAAGCTTACCAGAAAAGCTTCAAGATCCAGGAAGCTTTATGATACCATGCACATTAGAAGATGCTTGCACCAAGACAGCCCTGTGTGACCTTGGAGCAAGCATCAATCTAATACCTGCATCCATGGTGCGCGAAATTGTGATCACTACAACTTCGCACAACTAACCAGCAAGTGCACTGGGTCGTCCAAGTAATACCTTACTTGAGTAAGGGTCGATCCCACGGAGATTGTTGGTATGAAGCAAGCTATGGTCACCTTGTAAATTTCAGTCAGGCAGACTCAATTGGGTATAGCGATAAACGAATAAAGCATAAAGATAAAGATAGAGATACTTATGTAATTCATTGGTAGGAACTTCAGATAAGCGTATGAAGATGCCTTCCCTTCCGTCTCTCTGCTTTCCTACTGTCTTCATCCAATCCTTCTTACTCCTTTCCATGGCAAGCTTATGCAAGGGTTTCACCGTTGTCAGTGGCTACCTCCCATCCTCTCATTGGAAATGTTCAACGCACCCTGTCACGGCACGGCTATCCATCTGTCGGTTCTCAATCAGGCCGGAATAGAATCTAGTGATTCTTTTGCATCTGTCACTAACGCCCCGCCCTCAGGAGTTTGAAGCACGTCACAGTCATTCAATCATTGAATCCTACTCAGAATACCACATACAAGGTTAGACCTTCCGGATTCTCTTGAATGCCGCCATCAGTTCTCGCCTATACCACGAAGATTCCGATTAAAGAATCCAAGAGATAAACACTAGAGCCTCGTATGCTTGTAGAACAAGAGTGGTTGTCAGTCACTTTGTTCATGAGTGAGAATGATGATGAGTGTCAATCATCACCTTCATCAAGTTGAAGAACAAGTGATATCTTGGACAAAGAACAAGCGGAATTGAATAGAAGAACAATAGTAATTGCATTAATACTCGAGGTACAGCAGAGCTCCACACCTTAATCTATGGTGTGTAGAAACTCCACCGTTGAAAATACATAAGAACAAGGTCTAGGCATGGCCGTGAGGCCAGCCTCCCAATGAGGGTTCAATCATCAAAACATGATCAAAAGATGAAAATACAATAGTAAAAGGTCCTATTTATAGGAAACTAGTAGCCTAGGGTGTACAGAGATGAGTAAATGACATAAAAAATCCACTTCCGGGCCCACTTGGTGTGTGCTTGGGCTGAGCAATGAAGCATTTTCGTGTAGTGACTCTTCTTGGAGTTAAACGCCAGCTTTTATGCCAGTTTGGGCGTTTAACTCCCATTTTGGTGCCAGTTCCAGCGTTTAACGCTGGGATTTCTTGAGGTGACTTTGAACGCCGGTTTGGGCCATCAAATCTTGGGCAAAGTATGGACTATCATATATTGCTGGAAAGCCCAGGATGTCTACTTTCCAACGCCGTTGAGAGCGCGCCAATTGGGCTTCTGTAGCTCCAGAAAATCCACTTCGAGTGCAGGGAGGTCAGAATCCAACAGCATCCGCAGTCCTTTTCAGTCTCTGAATCAGATTTTTGCTCCGATCCCTCAATTTCAGCCAGAAAATACCTGAAATCACAGAAAAACACACAAACTCATAGTAAAGTCCAGAAAAGTGAATTTTAACTAAAAACTAATAAAAATATACTAAAAACTAAACCAAATATACTAAAAACATACTAAAAACAATGCCAAAAAGCGTACAAATTATCCGCTCATCACAACACCAAACTTAAATTGTTGCTTGTCCCCAAGCAACTGAAAATCAAATAAGATAAAAAGAAGAGAATGTACTATAGACTCCAAATTATCAATGAAACTTAGCTCCACATTAGATGAGCGGGACTAGTAGCTTTTTGCCTCCGAACAGTTTTGGCATCTCACTTTATCCTTTGAAATTCAGAATGATTGGCTTCTTTAGGAACTCAGAATCCAGATAGTGTTATTGATTCTCCTAGTTAAGTATGATGATTCTTGAACACAGCTACTTATTGAGTCTTGGCCGTGGCCCAAAGCACTCTGTCTTCCAGTATTACCACCGGATACATACATGCCACAGACACATAATTGGGTGAACCTTTTCAGATTGTGACTCAGCTTTGCTAAAGTTCCCAATTAGAGGTGTCCAGGGTTCTTAAGCACACTCTTTTTTGCCTTGGATCACAACTTTATTTCTTTCTTTTTCTTTCTTTTTCTCTTTCTCCTTTTTTTTCGTTTTTCTCCTTCTTTTTTTCCCCTTTCTTTTTTTTTTTGTATTCACTGCTTTTTCTTGCTTCAAGAATCATTTTTATGATTTTTCAGATCCTCAGTAACATGTCTCCTTTTTCATCATTCTTTCAAGAGCCAACAATTTTAACATTCATGAACCACAAATTCAAAAGACATGCACTGTTCAAGCATACATTCAGAAAACAAAAAGTATTGTCACCACATCAAACTAATTAAGCTAGTTTTAAAGATGAATTTGAAATCCTGTACTTCTTGTTCTTTTGTGATAAAAACAGTTTTCATTTAAGAAAGGTGATGGATTCATATTCATAGCTTTAAGGCATAGGCACTAAGACACTAATGATCATAAGACACAAACATAGACAAACATAAGCATGAAAATTTCAAAAAACAGGAAAAATAAAGAACAAGGAGATTAAAGAACGGGTCCACCTTGGTGATGGCGGCTTGTTCTTCCTTTTGAAGGTCTTATGGAGTGCTTGAGCTCCTCAATATCTCTTCCTTGCCTTTGTTGCTCCTTTCTCATGATTCTTTGATCTTCTCTAATTTCATGGAGGAGAATGGAGTGTTCTTGGTGCTCCACCCTTAGTTGTCCCATGTTGGAACTCAATTCTCCAAGGGAGGTGTTGATTTGCTCCCAATAGTCTTGTGGAGGAAAGTGCATCCCTTGAGGCATCTCAGGGATCTCTTGATGAGAGGGGTCTCTTGTTTGCTCCATCCTTTTCTTAGTGATGGGCTTGAGGTCATGCCTTCTCAGTTGAACCGGCTTTGGATGCCATAAATGGTTATGGAAAAACAAAAAGCAATGCTTTTACCACACCAAACTTAAAAGGTTTGCTCGTCTTCGAGCAAAAGAAGAAAGAAGAGAGTAGAAGAAGAAGAAATGAGGAAGAAGGGAATGGCTTTGTGTTTCGGCCATTAGGGGAAGAAGTAGTGTTTAGGGTGTGTGAAAATGAAGGAGTGATGATGATAGTGGGATTTGATAGGTGGGGGTTTTTGGAAGGATGGATGTGAGTGGTAAAGAGAAAGATGGGTGGTGGGTTGGTGGGGATCCTGTGGGGTCCACAGATCCTTAGGTGTCAAGGAAAAGTCATCCCTGCACCAAATGGCATTCAAAAACACGTTTTGAGCCAATTCTGGCGTTAAACGCCGGGCTGGTGCCCATTTCTGGCGTTTAACGCCAGGTTCTTGCCCCTTCCTGGCGTTTAACGCCAGTCTGGTGCCCCTTTCTGGCGTTAAACGCCCAGAATGGTGCCAGACTGGGCGTTAAACGCCCAACTGCTAGCCTCACTGGCGTTTAAATGCCAGTGAGTTCTTCCTCCAGGGTGTGCTATTTTTCTTCCTGTTTTTCATTCTGTTTTTGCTTTTTCAATTGATTTTGTGACTTCTTATGATCATCAACCTACAAAAAACATAAAATAACAAGGGAAATGGATAAAATATAATCATTGGGTTGCCTCCCAACAAGCGCTTCTTTAATGTCAGTAGCTTGACAGAGGGCTCTCATGGAGCCTCACAAATGCTCAGAGCAATGTTGGAACCTCCCAACACCAAACTTAGAGTTTGAATGTGGGGGTTCAACACCAAACTTAGAGTTTGGTTGTGGCCTCCCAACACCAAACTTAAAGTTTGACTGTGGGGGCTCTGTTTGTCTCTGAATTAAGAGGAGCTCTTCATGCTTCTTCTCCATGGTGATAGAGGGATATCCTTGAGCCTTAAACACAAAGGATTTTTCATTCACTTGAATGGTCAGTTCACCTCCATCAACATCAATCACAACCTTTGCTGTGGCTAGGAAGGGTCTACCAAGGATGATAGATTCATCCATGCACTTCCCAGTCTCTAGGACTATGAAATCAGTAGGGATGTAGTGGTCTTCAATCTTAACCAAAACATTCTCTACAAGTCCATAAGCTTGTTTTCATGAGTTGTCTGCCATCTCTAGTGAGATTCTTGCAGCTTGTACCTCAAAGATCCCTAGCTTCTCCATTACAGAGAGAGGCATGAGGTTTACACTTGACCCTAAGTCACACAGAGCCTTCTTGAAGGTTATGGTGCCTATGGTACAAGGTATTGAAAACTTCCCAGGATCTTGTCTCTTTTGAGGTAATGTCTGCCTAGACAAGTCATCCAGTTCTTTGGTGAGCAAAGGGGGTTCATCCTCCCAAGTCTCATTTCCAAACAACTTGTCATTTAACTTCATGATTGCTCCAAGGTATTTAGCAACTTGCTCTTCAGTGACATACTCATCCTCTTCAGAGGAAGAATACTCATCAGAGCTTATGAATGGCAGAAGTAAGTCCAATGGAATCTCTATGGTCTCATTTTGAGCCTCAGATTCCCATGGTTCCTCATTAGGGAACCCATTGGAGGCCAGTGGACGTCCAGTGAGGTCTTCCTCAGTGGCGTTCACTGCCTCTTCTTCCTCCCAGAATTCGGCCATGTTAATGGCTTTGCACTCTCCTTTTGGATTTTCTTCAGTATTGCTTGGGAGAGTACTAGGAGGGAGTTCAGTAATTTTCTTGCTCAGCTGACCCACTTGTCCTTCCAAATTTCTGATGGAGGATCTTGTTTCAGTCATAAAACTTTGAGTGGTTTTGATTAGATCAGAGACCATTGTTGCTAAGTCAGAGGTATTCTGCTTAGAACTCTCTGTCTGTTGCTGAGAAGATGATGGAAAAGGTTTGCCATTGCTAAACCTGTTTCTTCCACCATTATTGTTGTTGAAACCTTGTTGAGGTCTCTCTTGAATCTTCCATGAGAATTTTGGGTGATTTCTCCATGAAGAATTATAGGTGTTTCCATAGGGTTCTCCCATGTAATTCACCTCTTCCATTGAAGGGTTCTCAGGATCATAAGCTTCTTCTCAGATGAAGCATCCTTAGTACTGCTTGGTGCATTTTGCATTCCAGACAGACTTTGAGAAATCAAATTGACTTGTTGAGTCAATATCTTGTTCTGAGCCAGTATGGCATTCAGAGCATCAATCTCAAGAACTCCTTTCTTCTGACTTGTCCCATTGTTCACAGGATTCCTTTCAGAAGTGTACATGAATTGGTTATTTGCAACCATTTCAATGAGCTCTTGAGCTTCTGTAGGCGTCTTCTTCAGATGAAGAGATCCTCCAGCAGAGCTATCCAAAGATATCTTGGATAGTTCAGAGAGACCATCATAGAAAATACCTATGATGCTCCATTCAGAAAGCATGTCAGAAGGACACTTTCTGATTAATTGTTTGAATCTTTCCCAAGCTTCATAGAGGGATTCTCCATCCTTCTGTCTGAAGGTTTGGACTTCCACTCTAAGCTTACTCAATTTTTGAGGTGGAAAGAACTTTGCCAAGAAGGCATTGACTAGCTTTTCCCATGAGTCCAGGCTTTCTTTAGGTTGTGAGTCCAACCATATTCTAGCTCTGTCTCTTACAGCAAAAGGGAATAACATCAGTCTGTAGACCTCAGGGTCAACCCCATTAGTCTTGACTGTGTCACAGATTTGCAAGAACTCAGCTAAAAACTGATGAGGATCTTCCATTGGAAGTCCATGGAACTTGCAATTCTGTTGCATTAGAGAAACTAATTGAGGCTTAAGCTCAAAGTTGTTTGCTCCAATGGCAGGGATAGAGATGCTTCTCCCATAGAAGTCGGGAGTAGGTGCAGTAAAGTCACCCAGCACCTTCCTTGCATTGTTGGCATTGTTGTTGTTTTCGGCTGCCATGGGTTCTTCTTCTTTGAAGAATTTGGTCAGGTCCTCAACAGAGAGTTGTGCCTTAGTTTCTCTTAGCTTTCGCTTTAAGGTCCTTTCAGGTTCAGGGTCAGCTTCAACAAGAATGCCCTTGTCTTTGTTCCTGTTCATATGAAAGAGAAGAAAACAAGAAAATATGGAATCCTCTATGTCACAGTATAGAGATTCCTTGAGGTGTCAGAGGAAAAGAAATTTAGAAGGCAGAAGTAGAAAATTCGAACTTATCAAAGAAGATGGAGTTCGAATTTTGCATTAAGGGATAGTGTTAGTCCATAAATGGAAGGATGTAAGAAGAAGGGAAGTAATTTTCGAAAATTAAGTAAAGATTTTGAAAATATTTTTGAAAACACTAATTGACTTTCGAAAATAAAAGTGGGAAAGAATCAAATGATTTTTGAAAAGATTTTGAATTTAGAAATAAAAGATTTGATTGAAAATTATTTTGAAAAGATGTGATTAAAAAGATTTGATTGAAAGTTATGGTTTTAAAAAGATATGATTGAAAAGATATGATTTGAAAACAATTTTAAAAAGATTGATTTTTAAAAATTAATGACTTGCCTAACAAGAAAGATATGATTCAAACATTAAACCTTCCTCAACAGAAAAGGCAACATACTTGAAATGTTCAATCAAATCATTAATTGTTAGTAAGTATCTTGAAAAAGGAAAGAAATTGATTTTGAAAACATTTGATTGAAAAGATTTGATTTGAAAAAGATTGATTTTGAAAAACTTTGAAAACTTGAAAAAAAATTGATTTTGAAAAACAAAATCTTCCCCCTTGTGCCATCCTGGCGTTAAACGCCCAGAATGGTGCACATTCTGGCGTTTAACGCCCAAAACTCTACCCTTTTGGCGTTAAACGCCCAACCAGTACCCTGGCTGGCGTTTAAATGCCAGTCTGTCTTCTTCACTGGCATTTTTGAATGCCCAGCTTTTTCTGTGTGATTCCTCTGCAGTATGTTCTAAATCTTCAATTCTCTGTGTTATTGACTTGAAAAGACACAAATTAAAAATATTTTTGGATTTTTAATAATGAGGAATAATCAAAATGCAAATAAAATCAAATAACAATGCATGCAAGACACCAAACTTAGCAGTTTGTATACTACTGACACTAACAAAATGAGATGCATATGAGAAACAACAAAACACTCAAGTCAATAGAATTCAAAGATCAAAACAAGAAAATCATCAAGAACAACTTGAAGATTATTAGACACCTGCATAAATTCGAAAAATGCAAGAAAACAGAAACATGCAATTGACACCAAACTTAAAATGAGACACTAGACTTAAACAAGAAATATTTTTGGATTTTATGATTTTATAAATTTTTTTGTGCTTTTTCGAAAATTAAGTGAAAGGAAAATAAGGTATCAAAATTCTTAATGAGAATTCCATGAATCATGCAATGTTAGTCTAAAGCTTTAGTCTAAAGGAATTAGACATGGCCGGCCAAGCTTCAGCAGGACATTGCATTCAAGAGCTAAATTGATGAGAATCAATCAGCTTTGGTGATGATAAGAACATCACCTTGAAACACTAGAATTCATTCTTAAGAATTCTGAAGAAAACCTAATCTAAGCAACAAGATGAACCGTCAGTTGTCCATACACAAACAATCCCCGCACGGCGCCAAAAACTTGGTGCTTGTTGCCGGATCAGAAATTTGGCACTGATGTTACCGGACAAAAGCTTGCTCCAAACTTGAACAATCCCCGGCAACGGCGCCAAAAACTTGGTGCGCGAAATTGTGATCACTACAACTTCGCACAACTAACCAGCAAGTGCACTGGGTCGTCCAAGTAATACCTTACGTGAGTAAGGGTCGATCCCACGGAGATTGTTGGTATGAAGCAAGCTATGGTCACCTTGTAAATCTCAGTCAGGCAGACTCAATTGGGTATAGTGATAAACGAATAAAGCATAAAGATAAAGATAGAGATACTTATGTAATTCATTGGTAGGAACTTCAGATAAGCGTATGAAGATGCCTTCCCTTCCGTCTCTCTGCTTTCCTACTGTCTTCATCCAATCCTTCTTACTCCTTTCCATGACAAGCTTATGCAAGAGTTTCACCGTTGTCAGTGGCTACCTCCCATCCTCTCATTGGAAATGTTCAACGCACCCTGTCACGGCACGGCTATCCATCTGTCGGTTCTCAATCAGGCCGGAATAGAATCCAGTGATTCTTTTGCGTCTGTCACTAACGCCCCGCCCTCAGGAGTTTGAAGCACGTCACAGTCATTCAATCATTGAATCCTACTCAGAATACCACAGACAAGGTTAGACCTTCCGGATTCTCTTGAATGCCGCCATCAGTTCTCGCCTATACCACGAAGATTTCGATTAAAGAATCCAAGAGATAAACACTAGAGCCTCGTATGCTTGTAGAACAAGAGTGGTTGTCATCACTTTGTTCATGAGTGAGAATGATGATGAGTGTCAATCATCACCTTCATCAGTTGAAGAACAAGTGATATCTTGGACAAGAACAAGCGGAATTGAATAGAAGAACAATAGTAATTGCATTATACTCGAGGTACAGCAGAGCTCCACACCTTAATCTATGGTGTGTAGAAACTCCACCGTTGAAATACATAGACAAGGTCTAGCATGGCCGTGAGGCCAGCCTCCCAATGAGGTTCAATCATCAAAACATGATCAAAAGATGAAAATACAATAGTAAAGGTCCTATTTATAGGAAACTAGTAGCCTAGGTGTACAGAGATGAGTAAATGACATAAAAAATCCACTTCCGGGCCCACTTGGTGTGTGCTTGGGCTGAGCAATGAAGCATTTTCGTGTAGAGACTCTTCTTGGAGTTAACGCCAGCTTTTATGCCAGTTTGGGCGTTTACTCCCATTTGGTGCCAGTTCCAGCGTTTACGCTGGGATTTCTTGAGGTGACTTTGAACGCCGGTTGGGCCATCAAATCTGGGCAAAGTATGGACTATCATATATTGCTGGAAAGCCCAGATGTCTACTTTCCAACGCCGTTTAGAGCGCGCCAATTGGGCTTCTGAAGCTCCAGAAAATCCACTTCGAGTGCAGGGAGGTCAGAATCCAACAGCATCTGCAGTCCTTTTGAGTCTCTGAATCAGATTTTTGCTCCGATCCCTCAATTTCAGCCAGAAAATACCTGAAATCACAGAAAAACACACAAACTCATAGTAAAGTCTAGAAAAGTGAATTTTAACTAAAAACTAATAAAAATATACTAAAAACTAAACCAAATATACTAAAAACATACTAAAAACAATGCCAAAAAGCGTACAAATTATCCGCTCATCAATCCACTATCAGAAAGCTTGGGTTGACTGAAGAAGTTAAACCAACCCGGATATGCCTCCAACTTGCTGATGGCTCCATTAAATATCCATCAGGCATAATTGAGGACATGATTGTCAAGGTTGGGCCATTTGCCTTTCCAACTGACTTTGTAGTGCTGGAAATGGAGGAGCACAAGAGTGGCAACTCTCATTCTAGGAACCTTTCCTAGCAACTGGACGAACTCTCATTGATGTACAAAAAGGGGAAGTAACTCTGAGAGTCAATGAGGATGAGTTCAAGTTGAATGCTGTAAAAGCTATGCAGCATCCAGACACATTAAATGACTGCATGGGCGCTGACATTATTGACTCTTTGGTGGAAGAGATCAATATGACTGGAAGTCTAGAATCAGAGCTTGAGGACATCTTCAAGGATGCTCAGCCTGATCAGGAAGAACCAGAGGAAACAAAAGAATTTTTGAAAATTCCTCAGGAGGATAGCCTCCCAAACCTGAACTCAAACCACTACCACCATCCCTGAAGTATGCATTTCTGGGAGAGGGTGACACTTTTCCAGTGATTATAAGCTCTGCTTTAAATCTACAGGAAGAGAAAGCACTTATTCAAGTGCTAAGGACACACAAGACAGCTCTTGCGTGGTCCATAAGTGATCTTAAGGGCATTAGCCCAGCAAGATGCATGCACAAGATCCTATTAGAGGATAATGCCAAACCAGTGGTCCAACCACAAAGGCGGCTAAATCCAGCCATGAAGGAGGTGGTGCAGAAGGAGGTCACTAAATTACTAGAGGCTGGGATTATTTATCCTATTTCTGATAGCCCCTGGGTGAGCCCTGTCCAAGTTGTCCCAAAAAGGAGGCATGACAGTAGTTCATAATGAAAAAATGAACTGGTTCCTACACGAACAGTCATTGGGTGGCGCATGTGTATTGACTACAGAAGGCTCAAAGCCACCAGAAAGGATCATTTTTCTTTGCCATTCATAGACCAAATGCTAGAAAGACTACTGTCATGATTATTATTGCTTTTTGGATGGCTATTCAGGCTACAACCAAATTACAGTAGACCCTCAGGACCAAGAGAAAACAGCATTCACTTGTCCTTCTGGCGTGTTTGCCTACAGGAGAATGCCTTTTGGTCTGTGTAATGCTCCTGCAACTTTTCAGAGGTGCATGTTATCCATCTTCTCTGATATGGTGGAGAAATTCCTGGAAGTCTTCATGGATGACTTCTCATATATGGAGACTCATTCAGCTCCTGTCTTAATCACCTAGCACTTGCCTGAAAAGGTGCCAAGAGACTAACCTGGTTTTAACTGGGAGAAATGTCACTTTATGGTGACTGAAGGAATTGTCCTTGGGCACAAAATTTCAACCAAGG